>NW_010232504.1:0-23659 GCF_000690775.1 Eurypyga helias | reverse complement strand
ATTCTATGATTCTATGATGTTTGCCCAATAACTCAAAGATTTCTTTGAAAGAAGTTCTGTATGGAAAGATTTGGTCTGGGTCATGTCCAGCTCTGTAGATGTCTGTTCTAGAATGTATTTACCCAATGGTCTGACTATAAGAAATATCATGCAATAATGCAGTCACATTTGCAAGCACGATTGCGTGACTTCTACAACTCCTTCTGTATTAATGCTTCTTCTGTTCCAGTGAGATTATACTTCTGCATTCCTTATCAGCCATTTCCATGAAAAGACACCTGCTTAACAGTTAATCAGTACCCTCTAAAATAATGTTCCTCATTTTAAGTCACAGTCCTGACACCCCAGCAGAAGGCTGGGGAGGTTCTTTTGAAGCCAAGCAGTATTCTACCCTCTGAAAGGAGAATCAGTCTGTGAGCATCCTGTTTCCAGGTAGTTTGCCCTTGTTCATAACAAATGTTAAGAGAAACACTGGAAAGTTTAAGGTTTACAATACAGAAAAGCAAACTTGTTTATTTCTTTCTCTAAATAAATAATGTTTAAAGAAGTTTGGTGCAGGATAAGGTTCAGAATTTCAGTTTTTACTGACAAGGATTTAACTACATCAGAAAGCAGTTGTCACTTGTGCCACGGATTTATGAGGCTCTACTTCCCCTCTGTGGCAGAGTTTGATAGCTCACTGGTCATGCAGCAATACAGCAAGGAACGGAGGAGGTTTGTACTTCTGCTTATTAAGCATTTTAATGAGGAAAAATAGAGAAACTAAGAATGATTACCAGGAACAGTTTCAATGGCATTCATCATTTCATTACAGTCATTCATTTTTATTCCCATCTTCCACCAGTTTCAAAACTATTTCTGGCACCATCTTTTGCCCTTTGAGGCAGGATTTTTAAAATCTTCCTGTTACTGTACTTCCAAACTTAAGGTTCGCAGCTGTGTGGAAGAAGAATGGTGGGGAGGAGGGTTTGCACTGCAGGAGGGGGGCTTCAGCTCCCTGTGCCTTGCACCCAGGCACACGTGGGTCTGTCATCCACACCCACTGCCATTACGGGGTTGTGGATTTGGGCACTGCTGTACTTGCGTGCTGCTGCTGCGGAGAGTAGTTGTGTATATCTGTACAACACCCCACTGCAGCACACTGATGTGCCGGCGTGATGGGACAGCTGCTCAGGGATCTCTGCCCCAGCACCGCGCTCCTTAGCTCAGCTCTGTGTTGAAGCGATAAGCACAAAAAAGAAGGGAGGCAGCCCCAAAGAGGCTTTTCCAGCATCTACTCTGAAGTGTTTATTAGGAAATTTATTAGTGTTTATTGTCCAAGTGTGCAATTTCGTTTTTGTATAAGGAAACCAGCTCCCAGGATTAAAAGTCAAAATTTTCCAGGGGCAGACTCACAGTTAACTCAGTCAAACAACTAACTCTTCTCTATAAGGAGGATCTCAACAACCCACAGCCAAAAGGCAGGAGAAAACCTGTTAACTAAAATATTTTAATTAAACATGACTCCAAACATATGCTTTGGCAACAACTGTCTGCTTATTTTATGTTGTTGCTAAAAGACAGTGTTAAATTGTAAGTAATTCAGTGATGCATTTGTATGATCAGGATTTATTTCTTTTAAATGTAAAAAATTGTATTTTATTTTTTCAGAGTGTTTTCTGACTCTGAATTTTAAAAATACCTGCAATTCTTTTTGAGGACTAGATTCTCTATAATTTATTAAATCAAATATCTCTTATTAAACTGAAACATGGTCTGAGCCCACCTCACATCCTGCTTATACAGAGAAAGACCTGAATTTCTACCTAGTGCACTATAGTTAAGGCCTTTAGATAGTGCTAAGTTTTTTTCTTCTTTTTTTTTTTTTTTTTTAAATGAAAAATGGCTGTTCTGAGCCAGTGGGAAATGGATGTAACATACCTTCTCAAGTACCTCAAACCTGAGATGCTCCATCCACCCCGTAAGCAAGGGCACCATAATGGTGATGCAGGAGAAGTTTGAGCCTCTCTGTCCCTACTGTCTGGGCAGAAGATTATCAACATCAAGATGTTGAGTATATTTATTTTAAATTATTTCTTTGCAAGGCAGCCTTTTTAAAGGATTACTACAATGAACCGCTTAAAAGCAGCAGCATATGATCACACTGATCTCAAGTAGTCCCTTGTCCATTTTTATTCCATACTTGTTCAAGATAGAAATGTTAACAAAAGGCAGAGGACATAATATTTGTAATATTGTCCAGATCCTCATCTTTTAAAAGGTAAAAAAAACCCTAACCTTAATGGCTGAAAAAGGAAGACATGGGAATAATCTGTTATTGTCAACAAGTTTTAATATTTACTATAATGAAATACAAGATTTTTCCATGAAAAACATTTCTAGAGATGTTGCAAAGACTGCACTGCTGTTTCTGAAAATCTTTATTTTGTATTATTTGTCCCATTTTTTCTATAGGGTCACTCATAAAGTAGGGCAGGGCAGACAAATAGAGATGACTGAGTCCTCCAATGCTGAACATGTCTTTGAAACATTAGTTGCTCATTATCATTTCAAGCAAACTCCCTGTGCTTTGTCTATTATATATTTGCAGTATGATATTAAAGCATATATGAATGAACACTGTATTTTAATTCTGTCTTCTGTTAATGAACACTAGTTCAAGCGAGGAAAAAAAAACCCCACAACAACAAAACCCAACAAAACCACAAAAAACACCTCACCAAGCAAACCAAAATGTAACTAGTTCAGCTGTGCTATCTTCCTGTTTTGGCTTAAAAGTTTTATGAAACATCAGTGATGGAAATTTTCTTCTTGGCTGTCAACATGTCATCAACATGATTTTTCATCTCATTTTGAGAAGAAATTTGCAGTCTAAATATTTGATCTGAGTCTATATAAAGTAATCTCAATTTCATTTCCACTTAGATCTGCCTGTCCCTTCTCTTCACCTCCCAGTGTCCTGAAGATGTGACTGAAACCACAGAAATTCAAATCCCATTCCCACAAGTGATTGGGATGGCAGAATTCAGGAAGTATTCATGTAGTTTTTTCACCCCCTTAACTGCACTTTGAGTGAGAAGGGTGAATCTCAAGTGTGGAGTTTCAAAGTTGGGTGGTTAACTGTTCTCATTTTCCTTTTCTAGTGACTCAGCAGATGTGGCCTGGGGAAAATTGCACCTCACCTCTCTTCCTGACACAAACCATGCCAAGCTGAAGGCAGCTGAAGGCAGCTGCAGTCATTGTCGTAACCGGCTCCTCACTGGGGAGTTTATTTTCCGTAGGACCAATGCAATCTCTGCAGGTAAAAGTATTAGACGTGGAAACAGAGCCCAGAGGGTGTTACTCACTAATGACTTTTTTCTGATGACCCTAATTAGCGCACAGAGCGACAAACTACCGCCCCCAGCCCAGCCCCACAGTCACAAGACAGACGCAAGGCAAACCTCTGTCTAGCCCTGTGTTCAGGTAGTCAGGGCTGTAGAAAGTGAACACAGAGTCAGTCATTCAAAGCATTTCAATTTATACTGAGAATGGCTGTCCAAACAAACAGAAAATGTTTTTTTAAAACAAACAAACAAAAACCCAAAACATAACACTAGCTTTCTTTTTTTTTTAAATCCTTTCCATCTCCCACAGTAGCTAAGGAACTTAGTTCTCATATTATTTTTAAGTACTGTACTTAAATACACAGCTATATATAACTAACAGAAGGAATTATTTGCACACACAAATGACAACTCCCAGATTAACATCTCTAGGTTTAAGCAACAGAGTAGGTTTTTTTTGATTTTTTAAACTAAACCGGTCGAAATTTGTCTGGAGAGGGAACACCTAGATTTTAAGAAAGAAGCCCAAACAAAAAAAGGGGAGGGGGGGGGTTTACAGAGGAACATCAAGTCATGCTGCTGGTGTGTAGGAATAAAGATATAATTTCTATGAGACTGAAATGAAGATGTTTTTGAGCTGATGTAAGAGGAGGAGTCACTCCCCTAGCACCATCAGACATGAGGAATTAACTTGAAGTGGCCAGGGAAGCGGTTCGGTACTTAAAAAGCCTCACAAAGCTTGGATGTACAGTTGTCACAATTGACCTTATTCTCATGACTTACAGAAGCAGAACTTGTAGGCGATGAGCATGCGCACAGACATCTTCATGGGAAGTTCATACCGTGACATTCAAGTTCTAGCTACAGCTGTCTGTGAATTCACAGGACAAATTTTAAGGAGCCTGAAAAGTCACTTAACAGAAAGTAAATTGCTGGCAGCTTAAACCCACTGGACAAAAGTACGCGCTTCTACTGCAACATGAAATCAAATTAAAAATACAAGAGAGCATGTGTTAGAAATAACAAGAAGCTGTCAAATAGCACAGGAACAGTTCAGTGCATCCCTCTGGATCAGACCCTGGAACTCTGTGCGTGCCCTCTTAACTAAGGCCAAAAAGTGAAACAGCCAAGTAAATCCAAAGTCCTCGGAATGTTTCTGGGTGTTCAGGGCATTCATGAAAAGACAGAGCCCTCTACTGGCCACTTATTCTTACTACACACACCCCCCACACCCACACTCCGTCGCCCCCCCCAAGTCCTTTAGTATTAAAGGTCCAAGCATCAGTGCTAAACGTTATTCTGGCTGGCATACATAATTTTCTTGGTCTAGATCTATAAGGATGGAGTGCAATTTAGGTTACAAAAGCCATTGTTACACCTGTGTAAGACCAGTGCTGTAAGATTAGGATCCTATCAGAACAGCAAGCAGATGTGTGTCAGTTCAGTCCTGTAGGAAACACAACATACAAGACTTTGCTAAAATAATTGAAAATCTTTGCTTCTGATGCAACTATTTCAAACAGATTCAGGTATAAAGATTTCAGAAAATTAAGGGAAGTAGGTTAAACCACTTGTCTTTTCCCTAGTATAGGACTCATGTATGTGATCCCTTTTACTTATTTTAGTTGAACACCGTCCCCTGCCAGAGTGCACCGAGCTATTTGCTCTCTGGATGAAGTTCAGGTGAGAGGAGTGCAAACATGATGCTTCTTAACTCTACAACAGAGTTCCCTTTGGAAGAAAAATGGGTGGTTTTAAAATGCAAAAGTCAAATCTGTGTAGTTTTACATCAGTCCTAACAGAATTACTATATCAGCACAATACTTCTTGTGCTTTTATTTAGATCATACCTCTTAATTTGGAAGAATTCCTGTAATTTGGAGTCTTTTGACTTCAGATGTGTGACAAGTAAAGGGTCACCAAGTCTAGGCCCATAGCAGAGGTGATGGGCACCCACTGCAGTTCATCTGACCCGAGTGCCAAGCACCCCCTAAGCCCCTTCCCAGCTGCCTGACTGCGCTTTCACCACATCCGTACCCACCAGGTCAGGCTTCCATCCTCTGCAGTGGGGGTTCAGCCCTTTCCCTGGTGATGCGAAATTTGCCTCTTTGGCTGATGGACACGCCTAGAACACCTTAAAGTAACAGAGCTAGGGGGCAGACCAAGTTAAATCAGTGCTGTGCAGTGATACCCTGAAAAAGGGTTTCATTATTGTAGCACCACAAGCGAACAGACGTTCGGAGATGGAGACCGCGACTGGAAAGCCCTCAGATGTTAGACTAGTGTGCAGGATGTCTGTGTGCCAACAGATGAGAAGTCTGCTCAGGACAGTCCTACTACTGTACAGAGAAAGAAGTGTGCAAATTGCTCTTAGGCCTGGCCAATTTGGACAGAACTTACAGTACTTTTAATGATTTTAGCTTGCATTTATGAATAGCATGTAGACAACATGACCACCTGCAAGACGATGCAAACAAGACTGTGTAGAACACAACGCATGTGAGGAGCTGATCCAACAGACAAAAGGGAGCCCTACCTTGGGTTTATGTTGTTGAGGAGCAGGATGCCACGGCCGGCTGTTTAGCTGTTGTACACAGCGTTACGCTTGTTACCTATCACACTGCTCTGAACAAGGCAGCCTGCAAAAACGCCGGCCCCAGAGCTGGTTCTGTGACTCGGGCGAAGCTGAGCCCTGGTCAGAGGTGAGGCTGGCACTAGGACCAGTGCTGGTGCCTAGTGGGTGCCTTCTCCAGGTCCGAGCACAGGTTGAGTCTTTGATGCGATACCAGCATAACATGGCAGCACATGGAGCCTGGACGAAGCTCTGCTAGCGACCCAATTCTTCTGCCATACATCAGCGACAGCTCAAGTGGGAGAAGTGCAAGCTTGAGAGCCTTATGTAAACAGCTGAGAGCAGAGAGCAGACATTGACATTAGCCTACAACTCAATCCTTCAGGTCTCCTAAAGGATAGAGGCTTTCAGCAAGGCAGCTACCAATTGTTAACAAGTTTACTCAACTCCTGCAATTTCCTTTGTTGCCCCAGTGTCACCATACTTGCGCTTTTGCCCTTCATGCGTCATAACGCAGCCCACAGTGTGCAATGTTGATGTTCTGATCAGTGTACTTGAAAAGACAGTATCTTCAGAGCAGCAAAGTTCCCAAACTGGCCGTAGGAACCTGCTGGTCCAGCAGTCAGTCACGTGAAATAGCCATGAGACACACGCTATGCTTCCCTCAGACAAGCCTGCAACTTGGGCTGCCCAGGTTGCTGCAGCGTTACAAAAGGCAGTTGGGCAAACGTCAGCATCACTGATAAATGCAAATATCCATTTTCACAGACACACATGTTTTGCAAGATAGGAAGAATTCCTGCTCCTCTGTGTTGTTCCTTCACCAAAATGCTCTTCAGAACATCACAAACACATCACTGCCAAAATACACCACACTAACTATATGGTCAAATCACGTATGATCAAAACATCCACATATAGCTCCTGTGGCATGTGCTGCCTATTCCATACAAGTCAGTTATACGGCCAAGAATGATCCTGGACTCCACAGCTCGGCGGTCAGTACTACGGCACAATCCTCAACATGTTTTTGGCCTAAGCGGAACAGCTCCATCCCAAACAATTTCCCAGGAAGCATTCAGTAGGCCTGCACGATCCCAGGACACTTCTCAAGGAGCAGTCCACACGAAGACACCCTGCTGGGGATTCTGAAAGTGGTTAGTAGTATGTACAACCAGTGTTAGTGCCAGAGCACAATTTTAGGCACACAAAACGTAGCTGTTGTGAATACTGACTGGACTGTGCTGACACAGAGGCTGCCTGGCAATTCCATAGAATCACAGAACGGTTTGGGTTGGAAGGGACCATAAAGATAATCTAGTTCCAACCCCCCTGCCATGGGCAGGGACACCTTCCACTAGACCAGGGTGCTCAAAGCCTCATCCAGCCTGGCCTTGGACACTTCCAGGGATGGGGCATCCACAGCTTCTCTGGGCAACCTGTTCCTGTGCCTCACCACCTGCTCTGGGAAGAACTTGTTCTTGATGTCCAATTTTCATACCTGGGGAAAGATGAGAATCAGTAAAGCACATCAAGGCCAGTGTTGCCAGGATGATATGTGACTTCATTGCACATCCACTCTTGCACATATTGGTAGGGGTGATAACAACCATATTTGAAAACCCAAAGAAATGCCCAAAATGCCATATTGATGTGGGACATTAAAATATTTTTCAACTTGTTCCATGGTTTCACTTATGAAGAGGGGCACGTTATTAGAAAAAGAGCTAGTAGTACAGTTACTACTCTACTACTACTATTCTCATGGAAACAAGAGATTCCAGTAGAATGAAGTAACATAATTAGGAAGAGTCCTGGAGATGATGTTGGAAGAAAATCTTCAGATCCAAGAATCAATACCATGTGGGAGATTTCTAAGCACTTGTTTTCCATCACACCGATCCACCAATAAAACACACATATGAAAGCAAAACCAGTGGAGCTCTTGAATTGTATTTATCATGAACTTCACTGGACCTGACAATAATCATAATCCCTCAGGCAGAAAGTCATGCACACACGATGGATGTAGCACAGCTGAAGCAGCCTGACATGTATTACCAGAAAAAAAATATGATCTGGTGCACAGAGAAGCAATAAATACCCAACAGAAAGATAAGATATAGGAAAACACCCTCACAGAACAGTATTTTCAGAGTTTATTTATAGGAATATTTCAATTTGGCACACAATTGGAAAATACTAATACAATTTTGTGTGACAACAGGGAAAATGCCAGTGTTGCTGGTCCTTTGGGGAGGAAAAAAAAATGTGAGTTACAAATAAGGAACAATCAGGGTTGAAAACAATATTATCTGAAAGCAGGCTTTATCAGCTGTAGACCATGAAAAAAACCCGAAAGACTTAGAACCTCAAGACACCGGGATTATGCTTCCAAGTTCTCTAGTAACGTAGACTGAAGCTGTCAGAGGAGAGTTTAACACAATCCAGGTTGTTTGCTCTACTGGCAAAAGCTGAGCTCTTCAGAACTGAAATTTACTGTTTGTGTTTTTATCTGGCTTGTTCCTGAGCTTAGTAAGAGTGCTGCTACTGACTTCAGCAAAATCAGGCCTTTCACAGAGGGGCCAATGGAGTCTCTTTCACAAGCAGCGAAGCTCTGCATCCAGAGGAACAGAAATGCTGAATTGCTTGTAACATTTCACTGAGAAGCCATTTTCCTCTCCTTTTTGAGAGTTTAACTTCTCCTTAGTCCACTTCCCTCTTTTCTGCATGATCAGTAACACAAATCTCTCTTCAAGTTACCTTTATCTTTTTGCCATCCCTCACACTTTTTGTAGGATCAGCACCTTAGACCTTGGTCCCAAACATTAACAGCATCAGGATAAACTGGATAGATTGCTGCTCTGGCCCTCTCAATCTGGGACCGTCTCCACCTCCAATCTCTCATTTTTCTTGTCCACATGGACTAAGAAAGATGCAAGGATCAGGAAGAAACAGAGAGGAGCAAAAGCAAAGAGGGAAATGTGGCCGCTAACTACCGGCTCCAGAGAGAGCCTCAGAAGGAAATTAGATGAGCACTTCTGAACCTCTCTCAGAAGAGCTGACAGAGCTGGTGTTTCATCTGAAAACCATGAAATGTAAGGCTTCAACAGCTACTCAGCATGACCTGTGAGTGCCAGGACCTGCTAGTGGGGCAGGAAGACCCCTGCAGCATGTGCTAGCAATTCATTGTAAGAGCTGCCATACAGTGTGGTTCAAAAGTCAAGCATCTTTGAGTCCTCAGTTACCAGAGTCTCATTTCAGCAAGTTACATTACAGTGGAGTGGATATAACGCAGCTTCAGCACTAAGGATAGCAGGTCAGAAGATAAGACTATGAATGATATTTGGGAAAAAATCAAATCTGCAATTGTTTGTGTAAACGGGCCTAAATTTCTACAACAAAGCATCGCCTTGCTTGGACTTAAAAATCCCACGGCCATTTATCTGCAGTCCAGTAAGTCTTAACTGTATGATTACTTAATGCCTGAAGGACAAGAGAAATTAAACTCTCCATGAAATACAAAAAAAAAAAAAAAAAAAAAAAAAAAAAAAACCCCCCAAAAAAAAAAAAAAAAAAAAAAAAAAAAAAAAAAAAAAATCGAGACATGGAAATAAGTGTTCTCTGCTACAATTTCTCCAGCACAGCCTTGCATTCCTTTCCTCTCCACTTCTCTAGTTTACTTTAGAAAACAGATCCACAAAGGGATTGGGCATAACTGGGGAGACAGTAACGTAGAAAAGCAGTTTTGCCAGAGAAAACTGCAACTAGAATGACGTTCACGAGACAATGAGGCAGCCAGCCTCTGCTGGCATAGCACAGACAAGGCCCAGGACAACACACGGTCACTCCTCATAGCAGTGTTCTTGGGGGGTGCAGACTCCTCGTTTTACACTATTAAACCAGGAGGATACAGTATTGCACTGCTGTTGTACAGCTACAGCAGAGACCAGGATGCTATGAAGACGTCGGGATATGTTTCTTTATAAACACCAAAGCAGAGATGAACTCCAGTACTGAGTCCTCTCCATGTCCCTTATCTCCAAACGGTGGCCATTTAAAAAGAAAATGCCTTCTCCCACTCAAAGCCAATTAGAAAACCTGTCCACTGTAACGACCATGAAGTAAAAGCAAAAGTATGAAATAACACCACTAAATGATCTTGCAGCTTCACCCATATGGTTAATTGACCAACCGAGCAAACTACCTCTGCTAAATATTTTCATTATTATTGCACACTCTGTAGATCAGAACAAACAGCTTATATTTAGGTCCATCTGAAAAAGTCTGGCAAACAGGTTAAACTGAAACCCAGTTAAGTACAATATTCCACCCTTTTATTTCTGTGTCCATTTATTTCGAAAACATTCATTCAAGGAATGAAAGTTAGGACTCTTGGTACAGTACAATGTATCACCTATGCTACCATCCACTCTTTAGCAGAATGAAAAAGAGAAAATATATACAGCTTTAGAATAATTTCACTTGCAATTACCTTAATCATAATAGCCACTCGAAAGATCCACCATTGGAAAACCAATGCTAAACCACCACATTCTCTTACTTCCCTTGTTTGGAGCTAGAATGATACCATTAAGTTTTTTAATTAAGATTTTTAGAAAAGACACACTTTTGTCGGACCTACCTACACCGTGCAATTGTTTTAAGTAGCGTCCCTAAAAACAGTAGGACAGTTTTACATGGAAAAGGCTAGAATGCAAAGAACAATGTTCTAACCCAGCAGTGAGACATGGATATGGTGTGATTTCCTACTACTCCAGGCATACGCTTGGTCACATCTACACAGCTGACACCAAACCTGTATTTCAGCCAGTACAGCAAAGTGTTTTACAACCGAGTGTAAACACAGGCAAAGAAACAGGAGATACTGAGTGTTAACACCCTGCCAACAAATACTGAAGAGCACTGGCACATGTGCACTAAGCAAGCACTTTTGAATACCTGCTGGTCTGCGAAAGGGTTACACCTATTGCACCAGGTGATTACCTATCCTCATATCAAAGCAGCTCCTCTTCGAACCAGACTGGAAGACCCCAAGCACTACCCCAGGTCTTTGCTGTGGGAAAGCTGCACGAGCTGGGGCTGTACCAGAAGTAATTAACTGGCCACCTCACTCTCTCCTTTTGTTCATTTTCACAAGAAGAGAGGTTGGGCCAGTGAGGGCCCACTGTGAAAGGTGCTGAACGCTGCGATCCTTTGCAACAACGTGATTTAGGATATAAATGGGCCTAAACAAGCACGCGTATTCCACGTGGAAGACCAGGTATGTTAGCCAGCCTCTGGGAGGAAGGAAAGGAGGGCTAAAGCTCTTCTTTGTACATCATCTTCCTCAGGAAAAATAATTTAGGCAAACACTCCTGTTTCCTGCTCTATACTTCCAACTAAGCAAGTCCTTGTACAATATGTAACATCTTATTTTTCATTTCTCATACAGAAGTTAAGTCCGATCACAGCTTATGCAAGGGAGGAATAGAATCATACCCAAAAACAATCACATTTACACAAGGCAAGTTTACACATGGTTTCAACCTGAATCCAAAACCACAACCTGCCACAGTCATTGTCTTAACTGCCTATTTAAGCACTGTGCATTCAACCTCTGACACAATTAGGTTTTCATACTAGGCTAACTATGGCTATTTCTCATATTTAAATTTTAACCCATGTTCTTTATTAAACAAAAGAGCTGCTGCTTTTTTTTTTTTTTAAATTAGGCTTGAAGTTATTTAAATCAGCCTGAAGGAAAAAAAGGCAGCAGTCTTCTTGTAAAATATTACTAAAACCTTGATAGATATCTGGATTTTTATTCTTTACTGAGGTTTGGAAGCTCAACAACTTTTTCAAAATAGATTGGCCCCTTTTCCAAAAGGGCATATTCACTTATTTGTCACAGCATATAGTAGTTCATTAAATTTAAAAATTAGAAGTTAAGTTGCTTTGTGTATTATCTACATGTGTAAAAGCCATTTTCAAACAGCAGCAATAGTGTCAATTTTGGAAAAACAGTAATCTAAAAAAAACTACCCGTACCAAAAGGCTAGTAGGACTAAGTTTCAGTCTACTTTGCCAGTAAGTTTACAAAATAAAATTCTGTAACTGTAGTTATGCAACATCTCAGAAGATCTTTTGGAAATGTGAACGTTAGCTAGAAGTTAAGAGAGATATCTAGACATGCTCCACTACTGACAGAAGGAAAAACCCCTCTTTTTAATCTGAATAGTGGGTATGATAAAAGAAATTAAAGTTAAAGTAATTGAGTTTAAACAGTCTAAGCTTATAATGAATAAAATTTGAACAGAAAACATTTATATTAAGAACTTTAGCTTTCTTGAGGGGAGATGGGAAGCTTATCTACCAATAATTCAAATGACTGGTACATTTTAACCTTCTGAAACCCTTCACAGGGGTGCAGAGAACAATACAGATGGTTACATTTTTGCAGCTAGAAGTTCACGTATTTTAATTAAAGGGCCCATATTCTGTTCTGTGTATGTTGGACTGACAAAGCACATTTTTTGGTAAAGCTTTGCAGACCCTGCTGTACTTCCAAGTGCCACATGCTCTTCAAACCTGCTTAAACAGATTCAAGTTCAATGGTGTCTCTCTCTACGTAAGTTTCCACAAAACAAGTAACCACAAGCTGTTGGGGATGGCTCAAGAGCTTTATGCAAAAAAGAGTGTGCCTCAACCTAAAAAGACAAAAAGTTATTTCTGTGGCTGTAGAAAAGTTGCTGGTTTAACTCTCATGTTGTAACTGGAAACAACCAAGCAACTTACTATTTCTGTTAAAACTCTTTACATATGATTCTGTCTAATGGAAAAAAAACCCTGCCACCCAAATAAAAAAAAAAAACCCACCAAAAAAAAAACAGGTACTGAAGGAAGAGGCTGCTTCTATAGGCACAAACACCAAGTGACAAACAAGTCCTACGTTAGAGAAAAATCTAGCATGCATCTTCAACACCGTACGCAAAAACCGAGGACAAGAAGTAACTGTTAAAAACCATACCAGGAAATTTTGCCTTCTTTTAAAGAGGTATATGGAAATAATTACACTGATTAATGAAACACTGATATTCACAACCTATCTGAACTAAACGGGTTTACATCTTCAGGAAAAAAGCCAAAATAGTACAGAACATTTCCATTTTTCCCCTCTTAAAAAGCAGAAGGAGTGCCACGCTATCAAAGATAAACTTGCTGCATATAAATTTGTACCAACCTTGTGCTTCCTGTTCAGGGGATGCAGAACAGAGTCCTGGTTCCTGCTAAATTGTTTAAAGAGTTATCAGATGCCTATACAAACCAACCTTTTTTCCCACCTACTCATTATGGAGTTGCTACAACTACAGTAACAAGATGCAAAAGGTTCCAAGAAGTTCCTGTGAGAACTACTTAGGTTATTTTATGAATCAATTTGGATTTGTCTTTAGTTCACCTACGTTCACAAATATATACTGTATATGCACCTTGAGTATAAGAACTGAAACCAGTCTGAGAAAAATAAATCATGGCAACTGAGGTGTGAGGCAGTCAGTCCCCTTCCTATTTCTGATTATTATTATTTTATCCTTTTTTAAATACCACCACTGAAGAAACCCAATGCACGATATAGTCCGCAAACCCACACCAAACTGCTTTGCTGTGCATCCTTCCCCGCGGATTTTCACACCTGCCTCTTCAGACAGAGCATCTGGAGGCTACAAAAGCATGACTTGTACTTCTCCATCAGACAAGTTTATTTGTGTGATGTTTTTTCCAGATCTGGAAGTTTTTCAATTAGTGCTTTATGGTTCATGTTGATACTGGCTATAAGTCCTCCCTCATTGCCATCTGAGCCAGTGTAACTGATCTCTTCACCAGTCAGGGTAGTCATATGGCCACCCAACGCTCTCAACACTGCATTTCCAGCACATATGTCCCACTTCTTAATGTAAGTGACATGGATATACACGTCAGCTTCTTCTTGATTCTTTTCACCCACGTCAAGGAGGGCCAACACTTTATAACCTAGAAAAAAGGAGCAGAAGTAAAAAAGTTAAAATGGAGTTTTCCTATATATCACTACTATTAAAACTACTATAATAAAACTACTATTGTTAATAATACACGCATGCAAGATTTAAGAAAATTATGTCATTAATTATATCATGCCATCCAATATAATGGCAGAGTCAGCAACAGACTTTTGTCTGTCCTCTGACCTCTAGAGAAAATTTGAAAAAGGACGACTCCACCCCAAGATCTTTCCACCAGACCACAATTAAAGACTTGGGTATTTGGGACACATTATTTTTAGACATCTTTACCAATATGCTACATAAACTTATCTAGAGACACATTAAAAGAACAAGAAAAATTCTTCTTACATTCACTCACTTATTTCTCAATCTCCGTATTATGCTGAAGTCCACCTTTTTTCCTTGGTTTATTACAATAAAAAGAAGATGCATATAGCACTCTAATAAAATAACTTGGCCCAGGGCACTCTCCTTTACCATACATTATGCAGTACAAAGTTATTGCTCAAAATAGTATTCTTTCTTTTACAGAATTTTTTAACTTTTTAACTGTTCAACCAACATCCTTGTTTCATTAAACTGTTCCCTTATCCTCTTGTACAGAGTCAAGCCCTGGAGAAGGCCTTCCATAATCAGTTACACTTTTGCTTCCTTTATCATAGGAAAACTCATTTGGATTCACTGTCAAGAACCTATGCAAGATCATCTTGACTAAGCAACCTGTAGGGGAACTCTAGCTTTCCATATTAAAGACTCAGAAAGATACATTTCCGTAAAATTCAAATTTTGCATGGCTTTTCTGAGACTTTAAACCAGTTATTGCTTCACACTAGTGGCTCACATATTTGCATTCTGTCGGTAACATGCACAGGATATTGTGTAAGGTCACAAAAAAGTAAGCTAAAACCTTTTCAGGCTGAATATGAGGCAGATAAAAATGGACTTCAGTGACATTAGTTTTCTGGTTTTTGCATTTTTGTCAAAAGAGGAAAAAAACCATTTCAGTTTGGTACTTAAAACACTGTTTAATTAAACATACTGCTGGGTTTACTAACAACCAAAAGATTCTCTTCCCCAATTCTGTATTTGGTCACACAACCCTTTTTCCTCCACAGAGGCGTCAGTACCTTCAAGTGAAGGCACATCCGCGTGCCCAGTGAAAGGATCACGGTAACATTGCTGGTCCAGGCTTAGAATCACTAACATACTAACTTGTCACTAGCCTGAAGCATGAACGAACTTTGCACGTAGGTTTCTATACAGAGGACAAACTGCCTCCCTGTTGTCAAGTGCTCACTTTTAGGGATGTGAAGAACAAACAGTAAGAGGAAAAAAAAGGAGACGCCAGAGTTATATCCTTGTGTCTAATAACAGCTATCCCATTAAATCATTCAGAAGCAATAAAATAGAAAGGATGTTTAAGGAACCAAACCTGCTCCACCAGCGGGGATTATCACAGTCTTATTTCCAAATGACTGCTGTGCAACCTGCTCAACTTTTCCTGCATGGGAGCGTGATACAATAATCGTTGGAGTTTTCTCATTGTAGGAAGAACGAGCTTTTACATTTGACCCGCCATCCACCATTGCCCAGGCTACAAAAAGAAACACAAACTCTGCTAAGATTTAAAAAAGGCAATCTCTTAAGCGTAAAGATGAAAGAATACTCATCTTAGAAAATGGCACTGATGTCTCTGACTCAATTTCCCTCCTTACTGTAAAAGGGAAAGTTAGGACTGATAGGAGGAAGGGGTGCATGCCCACATGTACACACAAGCGAAGAGAAATGGCCCAGTCTGGCCCTCCCCACCCCCCTTCTGTGCATATGGCATTATCCCATGCCTCCCAAAAAACAGAATAAGAGGGAGAAATCCCAAGTAGTAATATTTAGAACTTGCAATTGGAAAATGACCAAAGTTAAAAGTATGGCTGAGTCAGAAATAGACCTGCTATTCCCTCAGCCAACCTTTTGGTAAGAACAAGAAGTCCCACTATGCTTCAAAGTGGATAACAAAAATGTTATTGGTCATTTTGTTCAGAAGTATGGTAATGCTAAGGAAGGAAACATCTCAGGAAAACAGCAATACTAAGGAAAACATTTAATGTTGTGTTCTGGAGGACTGGATTTAGAATACACAACCTCCCACTTGTTTCATCATGAGGTTCAAAGCCAAGCTCAGTAGGTGGCATCCCCTAACCATTAATTTGACATTTACTTAGCAGACTAACCAGCAATTTCATCTCAGTAGAAGGCCAGATTGTATGGCAACAGGCTGAGTTATGTGTAATAACATTGCCGACCGCCCTTTATTGTTTTGTATTTGTGTGGGTCTATTAGGAACAATTCTATTCACAACATATTGTTATTTCCAGCTTGGGAAATGAATACTCTTCACACGGAATGACTGAATTCATTGCATCTCATCAGATGCCCGAACATTTCACACTTTGCTATTATTAAATGAGAAATTCTCAAAATCACAGCACTAAAAAAAAAAAAAATAAATTTCTTCAGATAGATGTTGATGCTTTGAAAAATATGTTCCAAAAATCCCCAAGATTCTTAAAGCACATTGGAAAAGCACATACTTAAATGACTGGAAATTAAATTTATGTTTAAAGACAGTAAAATATTTAGCACAATATATTGAGTGTTGAGTGGCCACAAAGAGAGAACAAATTGAAAAAATACATTTATTCAGTCTTTGTTTCTGTGCCAGAATTACTGTGTAACTTCACAACTCTAGAGGTCAGCATTGCCTAAAGGAAAACGAGAACAGAAATTCCTGTTTCATATGTATAGCAGGACACAAATACCAAAACTTACTTTCAAGCTTTCAGAAGTGCATACACATTGCAAAACCTGCAGCCATCCTCACCGATAGATAATTAATACTAAAGAACTCATTAGTTCAGGATTGTGGCATTAAAAACATGTCAGATGACCACTAGGCTATGCTAGATAGTCTTGCCTGTTACATACAAAAAGTTGCCATTAAGATCTTTAAATGCCTTTGTTATTCACATTGAATAAACACCAGCTCCTGGGTATAATGTCATGGATCTAAGTTATTCTGCTAAATGAGCCAAGTACTCTTCTGCTAAAGACTAACAACACACAAGACTGGCCAGTATGTGTAGGTTTCACTTTATTTGGTTTGTTATAAACACTCCAATTGAAGGGATCTTAATTCTTAAACATATTTGCAGTTCATTTGTTTCAAATGCATCTTTTTTATGTTATACAAGGAGGCATTTTCCTCTGTGGTTTTATAGCACAGAACACATTTGCAGCCCTAATTTTGAGGTCTGCAGCAGCACTCTTGCCCCAGGTGCTATTTTCTCATTTATACCCACAGATGCTCTCTAAAAAAAAAAAAAAAAAATCAAATTTTAATTAACACTATGACTGAAGATGCTAGAAATATGTGACGGCATAAAGGTACCTGTATATGCTGAGAAGGGCTTGTGTATCACTCCTATTACTGGTTTACCATTTACAGCCACGCAAACCATTGTCGTGACATACTGCCGAAGATCCTCTGCAGGAAAAACGAGAAAGTGAGCAAATTTACAGCCAGACGCCAGGAACAAAAAAAGAAAGCATACCCTACATTACAAAAATGTCGTTCTTTGAAGACTAGCCTACATTCTGCCTCTTACAATTATGTAACTTTGTTGTACCTTCAAATAACCTTGCAGTTTTCAAATTACTTGGAAGATTTTTCTGTTTTGCAGCAATTTTTCTTGGTCAGTAGATGTAACCGACACTCCTACCAAATCTAATGCTAGGAGTTGTGTCTCATGCAGCACGTATTTTCATGGAAATCTGTATCCCTATATTCTCCCTTGTCTACTCCACCTCCTATCCTCTATTGGTTCAAAGCTGATAATTCAAATGCCCAAGAACACACCCCTATAATGGTGTTTATATCAACGGAATATTTGGAAGAAACACCCTTTTTTTTGTTTACTCTGCAGTACTTGCAACCAAAAATTTGAGTATGATTGCCTTTAACTGCTTAGGTAACATCTTAAAACATTTGAAAACAGGGAAGATCAAATTACACGTTTTTTTGAAAAACTTTAATTTTTTAATATAAAATTAAATAGAATATTTAATTGGTATTCCCTTTAAATAAACAAACAGAAAAAATATTTTGAGATATTTAGTGCTGCCACAGCAATAAATGAAATAAGGAAACGTCATTCCAGCAGAATCTGTAAGTGACAGTTACCACTCATTTTAGCAATAATTAGTTGCAAGGTATACCAAAGTCATTTCAGAGTTGGTCTATGTATTAAAGTAAATGGTATGATTTCATTAGGCAATTTGTCCAATTAAAATCACACTAGCTTTAAAATCACACATAACACACTTTAACAAGAGATGTGATTTTAAATACTTACTATTTTGTCTCCAGTATAAAAGGCAGACATCAGAATTACACACATGATTTGTCAACAAGAATCAGCTACCTGTGTATTCTTGTGTAGCATCTAACGGATCGATCCAGACCGTAACACTTTCTGCTGGAACCTCTTTAGGCTGTATTTTTTGTTTTATGTCTTCAGGAATAGTGCGATCCCAAGAGACTGTCTCCTGATCAGCTGTATCAACACGTTCTTCAGAGTTTATCTACGATAAGACAACAACAGTAGATGCATTAACTTACCAGATACAGTAACTGCAGTACTCAGGTACTCAGGGGAAGTTACAGGTTTGCTCATACCTTTTCTTTCTCCCTTCACCTCCAACTAAAAGAGCATGAATTAGTAATTTTCCAGCAACTGACAAGCTATTGCCATCATGCCACGAGCAATGGAAAACCACAACCCAGAATTTTGCTGTGAACCACATCACAGCTGGACACAGTTTCTTTGGCTCCTGCAGCTCTTCCTACTGAATGTCCTCACAGTATGAATTGCAGGGTTTCTCCTTAAATCACACATTAAATGCAGTTGGGCTTCAAGGACTACAAGCATGTAGTATACAAACTTAGTAGGGGTCTAATATTCCAGTTATTCAGATCAGCAGATCCAGATTGAAATGCACAGGTATTTTATCAACAAATATTTTGCAGATTGTGGTATGACTTGGGGGAGTAGGAATCCTAGTATGTATTTCTGCTTCTGGCACCGAGTCACAACTAGCACACTCAACCAGATGTACATATTACACAACTGCCAGATGAATGTTATGTTATAAACAAGTTAATAACATTCCACACCTGTCTTTAAGGTAGAATGGGCTAAGTACCTAAGAAGGTCCATGAAAAACATTTACAAACAGCAGTCAAAGGTCACAGGCATATTGTCACTTGCTGCCTAGCTCACAAGTACAAGCTGGGCAGAGAATGGATTGAGAGAAGCCCTGAGGAGGACTTGGGGGTACTGGTGGATGAAAAGCTGGACATGAGCCGGCAGTGTGCGCTGGCAGCCCAGAAAGCCAACAGTATCCTGGGCTGCATCAGGAGAAGTGTGGCCAGCAGGTCGAGGGAGGGGATTCTCCCCTTCTGCTGAGCTCTCAAGAGACCCCACCTGGATTCCTGTGTCCAGCCCTGAAGCCCTCAACATCAGAAGGCTATAAACCAGTTGGAGTGAGTCCAGAGGAGGCCACAAAGATGCTCAGAGGGCTGGAGCACTTCTGCTATGGAGACAGGCTGAGAGAGTTGGGCTTGTTCAGGCTGGAGAAGAGAAGGCTCCGGGGAGACCTTATAGCACCTTCCAGTACCTGAAGGGGCTATAAGGAAGCATGGAGGAGCTTTTTACAAGTGCCTGTAGTGACAGGACAAGTGGTAATGTGTTTAAATTGAAAGCAGGGAGGTTTAGTTTGGATATCAGGAAGAAGTTCTTCACGGAGAGGGTGTTGAGGCACTGGAACAGGTTGCCCAGAGAAGCTGTGGATGCCCCATCCCTGGATGTCTTCAAGGCCAGGCTGGATGTGGCTTTGAACAACCTGATCTAGTGGAAGGGGTCCCTGCCCATGGCAGGGGGGGGGGAACTAGATGGGCTTTAAGGGCCCTTCCAACCCAAACCATTCTATCATTCTGTGATAATGAATTTTATTCTGGACCAGAGGGCATTTTGGTATGCTGAACAGTCTGTTGAATGGAAATAACTTCTGCAAGACCCAATACGATGTCATTGTGACTGCAGTAGCAAGATATTTTTGGATCACAAGAGATGCAGTTGGCACAAAACACTGTACATCGTGATCTCTCATGTTACAAAAGATCACATAACCTGGAAGGAAGAACTACTGGGGAAATGTGGATCAACCTGTCTTAACCCAACTTACTATGACTGCAAACACAGTTTATAGGACAGCTGTAATGCAACTGGACATGAGGAGTACTAACTGTAGTTTAGACAAATTCACCCCAATTACATTAGGAAACTAGTACTTCTATGTGCTTTCTACTGAAAATAAAAAGGAAATCATTGCCACTGTGCCTTTCAAGCTGCAGTCTGTGTGAACCCTTCAGAAAGAAGCTACTAATTACACAATATGATGATGATACTTATGGCTTAGATGTGTCTGGTATATGTCTGAAGTTGAGTGTAACCAATCTGGACTTTTAGGACATTTCAGAATATTAGGAACGGAGTTGAGACTGCTAGCTCTGATTCAGGTATCTGACTGCTAGGGCACATAAACACCCCCTCCCACCCCATTCTCCCAACTAAACCAACTTGTTATTATGGAAGCTGTACAAACACAACACTGAAAGACAATGAAAATAAAGGAATTATCAGACTATGTTTGAATGTTACAGGCTTTATATCACCAGGATTTTTCCATAATTCACATCATGACAAGACATCACCTCAACTGTAACAGATTATTAGCAATGGGTTAAGGGCAGTCTTCCTCAAGAGAATTAAAAAGGGAAAGCAAGCAGAACTGCAGCAGCTCCAGCCATAGATCATAGCTGTCTTCTGACGTAAAACCAGTATTTGAAACATTCTATGCCAAACACACAGTCCTTGAAGCTGCCGTGCCATTTACAAATTAAACATCTGTCACCATACAATAAACCTGATGATTGTGTTCTCCCCTAGGAAAAACAGTCAAGATGCCTAGTCCTACAGACTTGGCAACCTCAAAACTGCCCCTGGGCAGTTTAAGTTCCACTACAGCACATTACACACCACCATTACAAGAAAAACATTTCCTCCACATAAGGAATAGGCCTCCAGAAAGTTAGAGGGTTTGAACCAACCCTCAAAAAGAAGAGTATCTTGTTAAGCTTGTTGATACAGCACACTAAAATTAGAAGACTGAAACTATCCGAGAAGCATTGTTTTCATAAAAAGACCTCCTACTAGTTCAGATTTTGTAGTGATGGCCATGGTGCTGCAGCATTTACAATGCTTCTGAGGAGTCTCTCTCAACAGCCATGACTAATCTGCCAGGAAGAAAAAAAGGCAAAAAGGGAGGAAAAAAAGGGTAATAGCGATAAGATTGCACAGCCATAATAAAAGAATAATAATGAAAAAAAAAACATTGGGTCACTAGTTCTTCCATTCATACGGCCACTTACATTTACATTGGCAGAATACTCCACACGTCATAGTTTAAGTAGAAATTCATATCCATTCTACCACATGCAGTTATTAAATTTATTTATTGTTAGAAAGCTACATTATAGGTTTTGCAAGATACAGTTGCCTGAGAGAGGATCACCAACCCTTATCACTGGGAACTTCTCTTCCCCACACCACCCACCCCTGCTTTTTTTAAATACATGAGAATATACCCCAAACCCAACTCTTTATGTTAATAAGATATTCTCTTCCTACTTGTCATTCTCACTTGCTAGAAGCCTCCAGAGGCCACGACCCAGCATTTCAAACTTTCCTGTTGTGATACAGACATGTAGTTGACTACATTCCCAAGCCTTCATTCAGAAATTAGAAGTAGCTACGGCAGAAAGACAATCACAATGCCAAATGTTTCAGACAACAGGGCTTGTTCCAGCAAGACAGTGAGCCAATTAAACTGCTAGGTCAGTGTAAATAATAATTAAGTTTGCATTGTTGCTATCATATACATAACTTTGCCTACTCCTAAGAGTCAGATATAGATTAGCAACCCATCATGCAAGAACTTGAGACAGCAAGCAGAAGACAGAAATAAAGTTGTTTGGGGTTAGCCATCTAACAGCTGTAAAAGCCCATCTCTGGAAGATCTGTAAGGTGCCCATCAACACTGAGTTTAACCACATTTGACCGATCTTCCCCAGCCATGCTTGAAGGGAAGGCCCTCCTCAAAGAACTGCATCAAACAGAGATTTAAAAAAAAAAAATATATGTAAATCAGTAAACAGACTACTACTGAAAGGCCAACAATAAAAATTACGTCATAAATGAGGCAGTCTGGCTGCATCTTGGCAGCATAGAGATTCCTCCAAACTGTCTGTGAGGTGTAGGAATGGATAAGGGATGCTGCTCGTCGGGGCCGGCTGCAGACATCCAACGACAACATCAGGATCAGCACATGGTGTGCATCCAAAACATGCAAGTGTTCCCAGACTTCAAAAACCACTGCACAGAGAACGCTCTCCTCCGGCACGTCAGTGACTGGAATACTGCTCAGGAACACGAGAAGCAACTCAGGAGCTTATTACCAACCTGTGTGGAGAAACGCAGTGCTCTAAACAAACGGCCAACAGTCCCGACCACATAAAGACTTCAGGGAACAGTCACAGTGGCTCATTGTCCTGTGCTGGGCTACTCCCCACCAGCACTTCATGATGTCTGTGTGGCAGCTCATCACCCAACCAACCTACTTGAATACTGGCTAGCTGTCCATAGTGAGGTGAACAAACTCAGGCTTTTTCCAGGTTTGAAAGGGTAAGACTAAGCTGTAGTTTTGCCTTTGAATTTGCTCATTAAAAATAAACTGAAAAAAATGTATGCTAAAAAAATTAAATAGAAGTTTCTGTTCAAATACATTAGTGATTTTTTCAAAAATCAACATCAGTATATGAAAATGCAATGCTTTTCTTAGAAAGTCTTTGGTTATATGTGAATTTTATTTAAATTTATTACTGTCTTCCTCCTTCCCCACATTCCTTATTCATCCCAATACTCATTTTGTATTTTAATATGCAAATAATCCAATGTCTTGAAAAAAGATATAATCATAGAATCATAGAATCACTAGGTTGGAAAAGACCTTAGAGATCATCCAGTCCAACCGTATCTGTCCACCACTAAACCATATCTCTCAGCACCTCATCCACCCATCTCTTAAACACATCCAGGGATGGTGACTCCACCACCTCCCTGGGCAGCCTGTTCCAGTGCGTGATAACCCTTTCGGTGAAGAATTTCTTCCTTACATCCAATCTAACCCTCCCCTGGCGCAGCTTGAGTCCATTCCCCCTTGTCCGATCATCTGTCATTAGGGAGAAGAGACCAACACCCACTTCTCCACAACCTCCTTTCAGGTAGTTGTAGGCAGTGATCAGGTCTCCTCTCAGCCTCCTCTTCTCAAGGCTAAACAAGCCCAGTTCCCTCAGTCGCTCCTCATAAGACATATTCTCCAGACCCTTCACCAGTTTTGTGGCCCTTCTCTGGACATGCTCCAGGACCTCAATGTCTTTCCTGTAGTGAGGGGCCCAAAACTGAACACAGTACTCGAGGTGCGGCCTCACCAGTGCCGAGTACAGGGGGAGACGTTCTCCGACTATCACATCACCCACAAGGCCT
>NW_010232503.1:10989-12035 GCF_000690775.1 Eurypyga helias | reverse complement strand
AGACGGGTGGATGAGGTGCTAAGAGTTTAGTGGTGGGATACGGTTACGTATCTGGGATCCAGATACGGTTGGACTGGATGATCTCTAAGGTCTTTTCCAACCTAGTGATTCTATGATTCTATGAGAAGGTGGCTTTTTGGGGATTTTACATACCACCTCAGGCATATTGGTGCCTTTGTGGTGCTGATATGGTATTGTTAGGGTATTAGGGGAAATGTTGGGAAATGAAAATATTCCTGAGAATAGGAGGGATACAAGATAGTGTTCCATGTAAGACTTCCAACAAGGAAGTGCTTGATGGCAAGTTAGAAGTGACCTCAAGTGTCAGCAGTTTTCCTGCTCATGTCAGTTTTGAAGTATTGACACACTGTTAGGCAGGTGCTTCTCCTTACTGGCACATGAAGAACAATAACCAAAGGTCAATATTTGGTTCATTAGACAGCTGGTGACAAGGTAACAAAGCAGAATGTAATATTCTTACTGAAAACATGAGACAGCAAAGGTGCTTCTGCCTCACCTACTTCTGAAGATATTACAGCTATGTTTGAAAAGTCAGACCTCAGCCGAAGGGGCATTCAGTAATACTCTCACTTAGCTTGGTAAGGGCTGCGTGCAGTAAGAGATACAGGAGCAGAAAAGTACTTACAGATACAGAATGGGGGTTAACATCCATTCACCTTGACGCAGTGTTGCTTTGCGTAGTGCTGGCTGATCGCTCCTAACATTTGTCTGAACCCCTGTCACTTTTCAGAAGAGCAGATAAATGGAAGTAACACAGCAAGACATTAAGAAATTAAAACATATGTTTGTCTTTTATCGAGAAAGGCAAAATATTGCCATGCGTGGAGATACTGAAAATACTGCAGAATGTGTTGGCTTAAAGAAAAAGTTGTTGTTGCTGCACAGTTATGTGACTGTAAACTTAGGGCAGAGTGTCAATGAGACCATCATTTTGAGACCCTTTTTTTGTCCCCTTCATGCTTTCTCTCCCTGCTCAGAGAGGGGTTTCCAGCTGAAATGCCTCAGGTGTCCTCACATGCAGCAGG
>NW_010232503.1:0-10958 GCF_000690775.1 Eurypyga helias | reverse complement strand
GGAAAACCAGTGTCTGTGAGGGAGCTAGGAGCCAATGTGTTTGTTCTTCCACCAAAAGCTCAGAAGCAACTGAAACTAGGTTATAAAAGGGAACAAATTAAATTGTAAGGGTCACTACCAGTTCTTGCCTTGAAGTAAGAAAGGCTTGTGTGTGACTCAATTGGGATTAGTTGTCGTGGGTGAAGTTGCAAAAGGAAACGGAGATTTGTATAATCTTAATTTTATTCTAGAAGATTGATAGCAAGATTGAAATTGCTCCTGTGATTTCATTTATACTATATTCTAGAAGAGAAGGCAGCAAGGGTAAGTTCTTCAATAGCCTGATCATAATTGAGCAGTCACACATACCGTGTCTTATCCTTGTAAAAAAGGTTAGCTGTGACAACTGTGCGTGTGTTTTTCTGTAGCTATAAAGATTACGGTAAATCTTGTCATTGAAAATATTTTATTTCATTGTTGTGTCTATCAGAAGAAATTTTTGTATTTTTATTGGTTTAGAGCAAGTTGGGAGTGAATAAATGTTGTGTCCCTAAGACATCAGCAAACCCCATTAGTCCTAAGACAGGAGCTATGTTAAAAAGCTTAATATAAAATGTCCATTTATTTGTATTGCATCATTGCCAGGGTTTTACATGTATTGAAATGGAAATGATAGGTACTGTATAGACATCTAGAGAATGACATATTCAGCATTTTTTTCTTAGTGTTCTTGCAGGAAAGTGTATTATTTCAGACTGTGCTCCAGATTTAACTGCAGGAGAGATGAGAGATGTTCTTTTATGAATTCTTGATTTCTGTACCTGTATTGCATCTTATAAAAAGATTAACCCTTGTGGGAAATTTTTTTCACGAACCATAGATAAACATGCTTGCAGTAATCTGCTACATTTAAGTTTTTCTTATTGTTAAACAACGTTATTTTGAGATATTAATACCATTCTGTTAATCTATAAAATTTTGTATGCTGCCATTACGTGATAATATGCTGTATTAGTGATACCGATTGAAGTAGTCTAAAGAACCAGAAATATCAGAGAAACTGAAATCCATCATTGTGCTGAGGCAGCTTCTGCCATATGACCAGGATGCCCAATGGTGTCCTGCTCTTCTCCTGCCTCCCTCTGTCTGTTTGTATCCAAACAATTTGTCACAACTTCAGACTAGATACAAGGAAGAAATGTTTCCGATGAGGGTGGTGAGACACTGGCACAGGCTGCCCAGAGGTGGTAGATGCCCCATCCCTGGAACCACTCAAGGTCAGGTTGGATGGGGCTCTGAGCAACCTGCTCTAGTGGAAGATGTCCCTGCTCATTGCAGGGGGGGTGGGCCAGGTGACCTCTAAAGGTCCCTTCCACCCCAAACCAGTCTATGATTCTATGAATTTGCACTTGCATTTCTGGGCAACAATGCTATTTTTAATTTGCTGAGCATGACCTGTGAGTGGGACTCATGGGTACTTCGGGCCTGCACGTATGGACTAATGACCATGGTTATGATGGTCAGGTGATGTGGTGGCATGATCTCTTGCTTTTGAATAACTGTACAGGCTGTTCAGTGTTAATTTTTGGCAATATCCAAGTGAGTTCTTGTGGCTTATAAAAATGGAGGATTTATGCCTCTAGAACAGACTTAGCATCTTCTTGCATTGCCATTTGCAGGGAACATTTGTGACAAGCAGTTGGCATACGCTGCTGTCCCATGTCTGTCTTCATCAGACTATGTTATTGGCATTGACTTTTACTAGACTGTGGTTCCCAAAGGTTTTATTACAGTTAACGCAGAGGGTTGGGAACAAATCCACCAAATGTATTAGGTAAAATAATAATAGTAGTTTATTAACCCAATGCCTTTTATCCTAAGGGCGTGCAAAAAGCCTTTTCAGCTGTAGGGGTTAGCAGTTTAAGCAACACTGTATTATTAAATGTTTGCAGAATTGAATCCTATAAACAGCTTTTACTGTGAAATAGTGGGCAGTATATACTGCCAGCTGTGAGTAGGAAGACATTTTTCTGAAACTGTTTGGGGAAGAAGCTGCTAATATAGCACACTTTGGCTTTTTCATGAGGCAGGACTGGTTTCAGAGGTGAAAGTTTTTTACCCTACAGCAGCACAGACCTATGCACACTGGAACTCAATTTTCTGTATAACCTGACATTTACTCTAATTTCAAGGAAAGCAAAATCTCACAAATAGCACACTTGTTCAATCTTCTTCTAAAAGAGCTCAGCTGAAGAAGATTGCATTTCATGGCTTTTTGATTTAGCATATTATTGGAGGAGAGGAAGAAAATTAAGTCAATTTTTTTACTGGCTGTGTCTTATCTGATTCATCTGATGCTGCAACCTGGCTTTATCTGCTTTTAGTAAATACTGCTTTGAAATTGCTGCTCGCCCATGTGGCAGTAATAAGGATTATGTAATAACTGGCTTTTGATGGCTCTTTCCAGCTTGAGCTAGATTTTCCCATGGAATGAGTCTGTAATTGTAAATGTGTGTGTATCATGCTGTTTGCTTTTTCTTTTCCATATTAATTATTAAAACACAAGCATAGAAAAATGCATCTTACTTGAGAATGACTTGCTAGGTGGCAATTTAGCAGACAAACAGAAAGAAGATGTAATTTGCTTTCTCTACTTTTAAAATAGATATAAAGATTAAATTTCACAAAACATGCAGTGACTGTGGAGGAGGCTTAATACAATCTGCACAAAGTAGGGTGACCTAAAAATCTTAGTTATTTCTCATAGAAAGAAACAGGAGGAACTAAAAGAATGCCATGAAGCAGTGAAGTTGTGCCTGGGATGTGGACTGTGTGTTTCTTTTTTGCTTTCTGACTTTTTTTTTTGTGGTAACTTTAATTGATTTGCCGGTATATTCAGTTCAGCACTTTCTGGCAAGCTGGTTCTTGCGTAACAACAGGTCCTTTTGTCACAGGAGTTAAGTCTGCATTGCAAAGCCAGAGAGTGAGATGATTTAGAAGTGATTTGCTTGCATGTTGAGATGGAAAGGACTTACATTTTTTATCTTGGTGTCCATGAAGGCTTAGTTTAATCTGAGGGTATTCAGTCATGGCTTACTCATGAATTAGAGTAGTTAAGTTTTAAGAACACAGTTGTGTATGTTCATGAAAGGACAGTGTAAAATAAAACACAGGTTCTACTTTTTAAATCATGGTAAGGTTACTGAAAAATGAACAAGGCATTTTGGGTGTCAGTCCAGTATAGAGTCCTGCTAAGGCAGCACTGCAGGACATAATGAGACTAAAAGGGGGTCATTCAGTGCAATACCCTTCTCTTAATTTTGTCTTGAATTCACAAAGCTAGTCAGCTCTGGCACTGTTTCATGGCTACTGAGAACACCCATAGGGTATGTGAAATCTCCTGCAAGTAAACCCAGCATTTTAGCAATGAAAATGTGCCAGCACTGTTATGCTTGCAGTGTACTGTTTTTGATAATATTTGGCTAAATAAATACCGTGTATTTGGATGCATGTTGTTGTATGTTTGCTTAGTTTTAAAAATTGAATTGCTCAGAAATATTTAGGGTAAAATCCTAGTTCCTTTGGAGTGGGTAAAATTCTGTTTGATTTCACTGGGGTGGAAGTGTGTTCCTCACACTTAAGATTGTTTCAAAGCCCCGCTACCGAGTCTTTCTATGTAGTATATTCTACTGAATATGATTATTTTTAATTAACATTTCCTGATTTTAGCACTGTGCTATTCTTTTAAGGTAAACAAAATTTCACACTGCACTGCAACTAAGAACTTGAATCACACAATCTTTAGCTATTAAAAGATAATTTGCTGTAGCTGAAAACAGGATGCTTTGTCTTTTAAATGAAAACTCTTTAAGCGTTTTGGGAAGCAAAACCAGTGCTTGGTAGGCTATGGTTGTGATTTTTTCCCCCCATTCCCTGAATAGAGTGCTGGACATTGTTGCATTCCCTGCACTAGTTGCTGCTGCAGAAGTCTCTGCCCAGCTGAGACATTGATCCCACCCATTGTAGGGTACCTTCCATGAGGCTGAGGCTCCAAGGGTGTGAAAAATGCTTGCTTAGGTCTTAGTTCTGCGTGTAGGAACAATTGAAGTTTAAAAACTATTGATTACTGATTACTGTTAAAAAGAAAAAAGCCAGGGTAGCAGCATGAGGTGGTCCTCACCAGGGAAGCCGTTGAGATTGCTTGGAGGGCTTACGTAAGGGACTGCGCCCAGCGCAGCGGAGCTGCCTTCTTGCTGCGCGCTGGAAAGCATCAATGCTTTGACCTTAATACTAAGGCAAAGTGATCGTGGCAAGCCTTTGTTTAAACAGTGCTAAAATGATCAAGGGAATGATGAAGAGCCTCAAAGAAATATTGGCCCTATCCCATAATTTATATTTTCAGATGCTAAAACTAGTTGTTGAGCAAATGTAAGGTGTCTATTTTAAGATACTGCATGTCAATATCTGACTACAGATGGCTCCATGAATCATAGTTGGAAGAAGAAAATGATAGACACTAAGATATTGTTGCTAAGAGATTTTTGTACACAGTATGCTAACATGTGCTGGCAAATTTGGGAACAGTAGCAGCAGCGTGCTTTTGGAGAAAAAAATTTCAGTGGTGAAGAAACTGTCTTCAAATGACTATTTAAAGGATAGTAACATTATTGTGCTTTGTTATACCAAGAACTGATGAAGATGAAGTTGTCTTTCAAGCAGATAACATACAGAAAACATCCTAAAGGTAAAGCTAATCCTGCTATCCGATGCAATAGAAAGTGGAGACTAGAAAGAAAAAGAAAAAAAAAATTGGGATTTAAATTATCCAAATTGCAAGATTAAAGGTGTTGGTTGCTGATGTTTTGCCATGTACTGGACATCAGCTATATTAGTATACAAAACTAGTCCCTTTCAAAATGCATAATATTAAGCTTGTATTACATTATATAATTAGAATTGTTAAGAAGTTTCTGTCCAGGAAAGAAGCATGTATGAAAATGCAATTTTTTACTATTATTTTTTCATAACATTACTACAGAGTAATTCAGGAAATTGGCCAGCATTTTATTGTCCTGGTAGAGAATGTGGGCAATTGCCACACAATATAAATACTTACTGACTATTATTTAAAGAAAAATAAAAATTTTACTGCTTTTCTTTTTTCTGTCTATATCGTGTTCATCTTCTTTCAGTGAGTTTTTCTGACACTTGAAAATGTTATACCGGAAATAAAGCTTCAAGTTGGTAAAATTAATTTTATCAATTAATTTTATTTTATAAATAAAACCTTTCAGTTCTGATTATTTTCAACAAAAATCTTATCTTACATGTACAAAGTATTACACAGTTATAAACTTCTCAACATAGTAATTTGCTTCTGACATATTTCTAGCTAGATGTATTACCTCTCAGCTTCAATACTGATTACTTTTTTAAGAAGGTTTTGGAGTGTGAATGTAAATGTGTGTCTCCATAATGTAAACACATGTATCTTCTTGAGGTCGTGTTTCATGTCATCCATATTATATGTATTCAGGAGCGCTGATAGAAAGAGAGCGAACTAGGGTTATTATTAGACTATTAATCTAGCACTTGGTTTTATTTTATAATGGGGTGAACAAAGAAGTTTCCGCTAGTTTTATTTTCAACGTTGTAGCCTCAAAGTGAAAAATCAGCTGTAATCAATACAACTTCACAATGTGGGATGATAATTTGCCCTTTGATTTTGGAAGGTAAAATATAGGATTAATGATTATTCAGCATTTATATTTTAAATTATGTATTTATTATAACTGTATCACATTTTCCAACTGGTTTGGAAGAAAACTTATTTTACTGTATTTATTGGATTTTTTTATGTCTTCTCCAATTGAAAATACCTGAAGTCTATGTCATGATTTGAGCTCAGAACAATGCTTGCCAAATTGTCACATATTCCTAAGGTATTACAAAAGAATTTATTTCAAAGGAAACTGAGTTCTAGATATGTTCTTGTGTTTATTGAACAAACATATCTTCATGTACAAGTGCTCTGAAATGGGGTGAGAAACCAATACTGTTTGATCAATACATTTTTCTCCCACACGTATGGAAAAGAAATTTGGAATGCAGACTGCTTCTTCCTTTTCCAAACCGAACTTCATCTGTACCACTGAAGAGAGTTTTAAAATCTGCATGCTGCTCATATGTGAGAGCAACTAATGCATATCGATTTAAGAATTTTTCTGTTTTTTTTTTTTTTGAGCATTCAGGGTGTGCTGCGTGATTTCGTGTCACTATCTATCAAGGGTGGAACCTCATGGTGTTCTGTGCTGTACGGGCACGCACAGCCGTACATGAAAGCGGGGTCTTTGCACTTAACAACCTAAATTTAACTTTCTGATGTCTGCTGCATACTTGATGACACACTGTGACAAACTTCAAAGTGGCTTTAGGCTCCAAAAAGCCTTTACCTCTTCATTTTATTAGAGACCTTTTCTTCTGAGAAGATGCAATAGAAATACGTTGAACTGTGTTGCCTTTGCATTGCCCCACAGTAAACACCATTAGATTTTTCATATCAAATTAAAGAGGTGCTTGTCTCCAAAGGTTGTGAACATAATGGAATGGTTTAGAGATTGCCTTGCTGTTGGATTATCACCCCTGGATATTGCAGCTATTGGGTGAATTGTTGATAGAAATTTGTCTGAAAACTTACGCTTATTAAAAATGATAATATCTTATATTTTTATTGTTAAGAAAACATCCTAATTATAACACATGGAAGAGCTTTTCCAGCTGTCTTTTCATTAAGGAAGTGATCCTAATTATTCCTTTTAAATTCACTTGTGTTATTAATTTCTCATGAGTCTCTGCTGATTGTGAATCCTATTGCATAATGGCTGTGACTGCTTGAGTGGTGCGTCTTCATTGTTAAAATTATATGGTCCTCAGTGGTAAAATAAGTAATTTATGCTTCTGTAAGTCTGTGATTTAAGTGGAAGGCGGTTTCTGGAGAGTGTTACTGTTACAGGGTCATTCGCTGGCATGTATCATCTCTTCCTTCCAGTTCCACCTGAAGATGGGAACACGTAGCGTAGGTGTACCTCAGAGTATCCTGTATGTCCGTCGGCATTTCCGCTGCTTGGCTGAGACTGAGCAAAGTCAACACTGAAGTTGCAATTAGTTGTGGAGTAGAGCTGTCTCCTTCAGTGTATAGTGCCACGCTCATTGCATTCTCAAGCTTTCTTGGAAGAATATCATTTATTGAGCACTGCTGGGTAGCAGAAGCAATGGAAGGGTGAAACATTGGCCCTGAAGGAAAGAATAATGAAAGGTACTTTCATTAGGAAACCTAAGTTGTCTGGAAGTGAATGGGGAGAAAAAGCAGGTGGGGAGTGCTGCCTGTTTTATCATGAACTGCTTATTGTGAGTTGCAGCTACAACTGTGCAGCCCAAACAGCTGCCTCCCCTCTCCATTTAGGCAGGGCATTTTAATTTTTTATGTCTCTCCTGGTCTGAAATTTAAGCATGTGAAGAAGGAAGTGCAGTAGCCTTGACTGAGAGTGAAATATAAATGAGCTGAGAGATGCTCATTGGCTGGAATTAAAGGGGACAACTTCAATTTCTGTCCTTTATGCATTGTTTCTTATTGGGTGGAGCAGTTTGTTCCAAAGAGCAATGAAGTAATTTGATTTTGGTGCTTACCTTTTGGGGGCTAACCTATAAAGCTCTAAAATTGTATTTGCTAACAGGCTACAAAGATCTTGCTCTAATTTAATATAACCTCTACCTGTGACACATTTTAAGAGCAGAAAAAAATCAATTATGAAAGGTTAGTGACAGGAAAAACGTATATGTAATTTCCAGTTTCCCGAAAGGGACAAAACACTGCACTAATCACTATCAATAAAATATAAGTAATTGATATCTTGAGGACTGCATTTATGAGGCTGAACAGAGAGACACTGGTGACTCAGTGCTGCTACCTCTCTCTGGTCCAGAGTCTGAAAACATTATGAAACTCTGTCACACTGAAACCTGTAAATGGACATCTGTCATGTTACACTGCTTATGCAAAGTAGACTTTGCCATTATTCAAACAAAATTTCTTTGGGGAACAAGATTCATGAAAGCAGAACTAACCAGGTGCGTCAAATGTTTAATTTCTGAATTGACTTCTGAAAGCTGACTTAAAAACTACCTGTATCCAGGGACAACATTTCTGTCTGTAAATATCAGAAAACCAGAGGATGAGACTGAGGCTATTCCAGGAGAAAGAAATACCTTTTTAAGGATGCCTCACCAGTTATGAGGGTTTCATTCATTGTCCTGTGCCCTATGCTAGACTAGTAATCATGGGGTGCCCCCATCTCCTGCCTGCTTCCCCTTAGTCTCTGCATCACAGCTACGTCATTCATTCAGGTTTCTGCTTAACTGAGCTGTCACTTGGTTACCATCCATAGCAACTAGCCAAGTGTCAATTAAACTCCTTCCCTTCTTCACTAAACTGGTGGCAGAGCAGCTGGCATTACATGGCATGGCGAAGAGTAAGGCACTGTAACTGGCTGCATCACTTGAAAAAAACATCTGTCTGTGAGACAGTGAGATGAGAGCGACTGTAACAAGCTTTGCTTCTACCGAGGCAGAGCAATACCAGTTATAAACACACAGCTTCTCGTCATCCTCTGCATTACGTACCCTGACAGGGACAACCAGCTCTCCTCTCTGTTCCGCTGCCTTGCCCACAGTTGTTAACCCCACGGCTTGGTGCTTCACAGCCCTTGGAGTGTGTCTCAGCTGTGACCTGTTTCCGTGACTCCATTACCTTTTTGTTAGGATGACGTTAGGAAAACTGAGCATCATGGAATTAGGAGGTGATACTGCCAGTCTAGCTGCATGGGTTTACTCTTTCTTTTTTTGTATGAATTACCTCCTACTAAGATAAGCCTTCCTGCTTAGCTTTACCTTCTGCTCACTTCCATGGGATACGTGTCGTACATATTCAGATCAGTCATGTATGTTATCAAACGTAATTTGGAAACAATTAGGTGTCCATGTCAACAACCTTAATGTTAAGTTAAACTTGGAGGGGTGGAGCTGATAAATGATGCACTTTGGTTACCATCATTCATATTATTGCCTTAGTGATGAATGAATCACCCATGAGAGTTTCTGTATCCTACAGTGTGTGGCAGACATCCCAACCAAAGTCACTGCAGCAGGGGAAGATCCTGCTTTGCGTCTGACAGCGTGGTACTTAAACTACTTAGTCTTGCTTTTCAGCTGGCGTTGGGTTGATGCCATGCTGTGACACCGCAGGTGCAGTTTTTCTGATTCTGGAGCTAATGCAAAGTAAATGTGCCCTCTAAAAGCAGGGCAAAAATATGCAGGCTTTAGGGAAAATTGTAGATGAGAGACTTTTTTTTTTTTTAGCAGATGCATCAACAGGTTTTATCAAGTTTACAAAACAATATGACTAAGGACACGCAGATTTTTCATGCTAGAGAAGTGTCTTGGCTGTGGCAACATAATGAGATGAAAGGACATTTGGAGCATGAATGAAAGAAGCAGAGTTACAGTCAGACTGCTGAATACACACTTGGTAGAAAGCAGCAATTTTTGAAGCTTCAGCATAGCAGAGTGTGTACACAGCTTCTAGCTGTAAAGTGCTACCTCCAGCTTTCATGGTAATACTTCATGTCTGTAAACATGCATGTGATGTATTTTGATGACTGGAATCCATACTGGATTTTCCACTTCCAATCCTACTGGAACTGGAAAAAACCTTTGATTGTAGTTTTGCTGGCTGTTCTGCTGTTTCACTGCCAAGAAGTGATGTCTTGTGATTGTAAAAAACCCCAAACAAAACTTTTTTCGGCCATAGCCTTTCAATTAGAAATCTAACACTTCACTACAGAAACTCCTGAAAAGGAAAATATGGCTATTTAAAATCATGTACGTTATGAAGCATATTTTCTGCAAAGATACTACGTTACTTTTTTTTTTTCCTAAAGTACAAAGAAATATAGTGCAATTACAGAAATTCAGTAAGGTTCTGATTTAGTTTTCATCTTACTTGAGGGGGGATTTTACACCACCTTAATTTGGTTCAAACTGTGGATCTTGTGAAGACCGTTCACTTGTCCTAATGCATTCATGCTTACAATTTTATTTGAACACACTCGAATTTTGGTTAAAGATAACTTTTGATGGAAAAGAGGCTGTGGTTGCTGTGCTTTGTAGTTTGCAACTGTAAAAATTGAATGAGTGTAATTTTGGATTTTTTCAGATTTTTCTGTGACTTCACATTCTCCCACACTCTTTACCCATCATTTTCAAGTGAAGTACATTGATTTTATGCCAAGAAATATTTTTGCTTTTTAACTTTCTCTTGCTTTATTTCATTCTTTAAATATTTTTCCTTAATTTTTGCTGTTAGAATTTTACATACTGATTTTAGCGATTGAAGTAAATTAAACTGACAGGAATGATACCTTGAGCTTGCTAAATCTAGTGCTTGATTCAGAAACAACTACAGGAACAATACTCTTTCTCAAGCTTTCTCTTTGCTATCTGGCAATATCTTTTGTCAAGTAAAATGTGTTTATCACTTGAACAGCATGTTTAGACTTGAATTTTAAAATCTACTCTGTATCAAAAATTCTTGCATTTGAGTAACATGGCTGCTTGTCTAGCAAGCTGCCTGTCACTGGTGAATTCTGTCTTTGAATTTTACATGCTAATTAGGGGTAATGTTGAGAGGAGGTATTGTTGATTGCTTATAATGTAGAGAAAACCCCTGGTCTACACAAAAATGTTGCTTTTATGAACCTGAACCAAGCCAGGCTGCAGAATGTGAAGTTAAAGAGAGCATTTGTACAACTCTGCTGTTGCTTTGATAGTACTGTTTGCCAGGAGAGCAATGAGTTTCACTTCAGAAGCTGTACAGAGAAGGCTGAAGGCCAGATGCTGATCACAGAAACACAGAATCACAGAAT
>NW_010232502.1:1180-1421 GCF_000690775.1 Eurypyga helias | reverse complement strand
ATTCTGGGTGAAACTGGCCCATGAATTAAATGGCACGATGGACCTACAGAGGTCCAGCCTTGCCAGAAGTGCAGCAGTGACCTGAGCTGAGCTAGCATGTGCGCCCAACGATCTCACGCAACACTTTACCTTTCCTGTCCTGAGTGACCACCTAATGGAACCTGAAGTCATGGACTAATGGACATTTTGCCAATATAGTTCATAGACTGAGGGAATGATATCTGTGTGGGATGGGATGGAA
>NW_010232502.1:0-249 GCF_000690775.1 Eurypyga helias | reverse complement strand
GCCGGCACTGAACTCAAGGTCTTTTCTCAGCTTCCGACACTGTGGCTGCGTTCCCAGCTCTTGCTGTCTTGCTACAGGCAGTGTAGGGGACACTCAGTTCAGACAACTGACCCAAACAGGCCAAGGGAGTATTTCATTCCATTGTGTGTCATGCTTGGGGCATAGGTGAGGAGATGGTCTGGGAGCCATTACTCTCTCCCTTACTCTGTTTCTCTTGTTCGCTTCTGTACACTTGCTAAACCTCTCCCT
>NW_010232501.1:157844-189192 GCF_000690775.1 Eurypyga helias | reverse complement strand
TCCTGGCTGAATCCAGCACATCTGCCCATCTGTAAACATCCGAGCAGCCCTGAAAGCAGTGGTTGGAGCAATCACTGCTGTTTTATTAGGGTCTTGTGAGCTGGTGTCCTTCAGGGCCATGCAGCTTTCTGGGCCTTGCATGGAGATTGCGCAAGAAGAGGAGTGTCTGGCATTGGAGAATAAAGCAAAATAAATGCCTAAATAACAGGAGCACTGAGCTAGCTACAGCAGCCTTGGATATATTTGTACCCTTAGATGAGCAAGAGTGAGTGTGGCTCTTTGTCCTGTGAAAGGCTGTGCTCCGGCACAGACAGACAGTCTTTGTCCTCCTGGAGTGCTGCTCTGATGTTCTGCCCTCCAACGTTTTCTACACCTCTGCCTCAGACACACTTGGGAGCCAAAAGGGCTACCCACAAATAAGATGGTTTAAAATAGCTTCCCTGACAAAAAGGGCATTGCTGGTCAGCCTCCTCTCCTTTCCTGTAGCCCTTACTGGTCATCACTGGCGCTGCTGTACACCAAGCCTCTGCACCCACGGCTCCTGGACGTCTGCTGCACGCCCCTGCCCTGCCTGCTCAGCCCGTGAGAATCGCCATACACCACCTTGTCCTGCCAGCACATAACCAATGGAGCAGAGGAGCTCACCCTGGCATTTGCCAACTCTGCCCAGTCCAGCCCTGTGCCCTGGCACCCCCCCGTGCAAGCCAGGGCCTCAGAGAGGTACTTGAGGGTTTTGCAGCAGTATAAGTCCTCGTTTAAATGAGTATTTCAGGTTGGGACCTGAAACTATAGCAGTTTGGAAAGCACCCAGTGGTTGTGCTGTCAGGGAGTGCTCACAAGCAGTAAAATAAAACCGTTGCCTAATTACAGTTTCACCAAGGGGCACTGTGATGCTATGATATTAGCTCCTTGCACATAAACAGCGATGGGCAGGGGCTTGCCAGCAGTATTGTACCTCCAGGAGATAAACAGGTAACGGTATCACGGGGTCACCATGCTGATGGTAGACAGCTGCGCAGCAAAGAAGATGAAATTACAGGCACATTTACCCATTCTGTACCAAATTACACATGACTGGGACAGGAATTGAACCCAAGTGTATTTTCCCCCTTCACCAGGGGAAAAATCTCTGATTGGGAAGGAACAGATCATGGCAGAGCAAGGCAGGAACAAGAAAGGGGCTTCCCACCATTTGTGGAAATTGAAATTAAAACAAACAGAAAAAAAAAAACAAACCAAAAGCAGCAGGCCCAGGGAAGGTTGTAATTACTCTACAATCATCTATTCATTTAATGAAATCACACACCAGCACAGTGCTAATAGGAGGGTCTTGGCTGGCGCAGGGGTGCAGATTAAAGTGGGGAAGCTCAGATGTTGTTGATATTGTTACCTGGGGAATGCCTTCCCCCTTTAATTATTTTAGACAAGATGATTAAAAAAAAAACCCCAAACCCAGACCAGAAAACCATATTGCTGAAGATGACTGCTTCTGCGAGAGAGGATAGAGAGGTGGGCTGGCAGGGGTTCCTGTCCATGCGGGGACTCCTGTCCATTCAGGGGTTCCTGTCCATGCTGGGGTTGGGTACCACAACTCCCGTGCTGCCCTCACAAGAGGCTGGCAGGGTGTGCGGCAGTGCTGGGATTAGCTCTGCAGCATGGGCACGGGCACGGGCACGGGCTGGCCAGTGTGACAGCCTTCTCCCCCTGTGTGATTGCCCTGGGAGGACATGAGGTGCCTGAACCGGGAGAGAGATCAGAAATTCATCTCAAAGCACAGACTTGCAAGAATTTCTGATGCCCTGAGCAAATGCAATAGGTTGGTTACATCCTTTGAGTCTTGGAGGGGAAAAATAAGTAGTTTTGTAAGAGCTTCCAGGTCTGTGTGTATTAAGTAAAGGACGGCAGCAATGTCACCTGTGAAACAGTGCCATGCAGATTTAAGTGAGGCTCATTATGCAAGGAAGGGTTACCCACACGGGTAAGGGAAAGGACTGGAAATACTCTGCCACAGCCATGCAAGGTCATATTTCATTTCCGTAGTGTTTTCTCTCCCCAGGAGGCAGCTGGCAACCAAAGCAAAGCTCCAGTCTCTGAAGAATTCCCTTATTAAAGATTACCCAGCTCCCTTGCTGCTCCAAGATGTCTCTTAGGAACTGCTCAATTCACTCAAAAGGTATTTTCCTTTGTGTATATGGGTGGGGGTTTTTTTGGAGTTGTTGAGTCTTTTTTTAATTTTAAAAATATCTTCCTACCATCCCTCCAGGTCAGGATAGATGTTCTTTGACATAAAAAGGGTTTTTTGGCATGTTGAATTAAACCTTCCTGTCTTTGACGAAAAGCAACTGCAGGGCCAAGATAATTAACTGGGCTGATTTGGTGACTTACCTCCCCAGTTCAGTCTCAGCAGCAGTGCCTGCTACAGAGTTTTGATATCTGTGCCTGGACACCCCACATAGTAATAGAGTTTAATCACCTTTCAGGACCTTTTTCTATCAACCATACATTGTTATTTGTTCTTCAGTTTTTCTTGCATGCTGTTCTAGCTGAGGATTACTATTAGGCCATTTTCTATTAAAATGTTGAAATTCCTCCTTGGTTATAACTGAAGCATGTAGCCGTTCAAACATCTCAGCAAACAAGAGCTGGTGGCCCTGATCCTGCATACAAATAGTCCCTCAGGAGGGTCTATGTTACATGCATTATTTCATCCTAAGTGTCTCATCCACACATCTCTTAAATACCTCTGGGGATGGTGGCTCAACCACCTCCCTGGACAGCCTGTTCCAGCGCCTGACAACCCTTTCGGTGAAGAAGGTTTTCCTAATATGCAATCTAAACCTCCCCGGCACAACTTGAGGCATTTTCCCCTTGTCCTATGGCTTGTCACTTGAGAGAAGAGACCAACCCCCATCTCTCTGCAACCCCCTTTCAGGTAGCTGTAGAGCAATAAGGTCTCCCCTGAGCCTCCTCTTCTTCAGGGTAAACACCCCCAGCTCCCTCAGCCTCTTCTCACAGGACTTGTGCTCCAGACCCTTCCCCAGCTCCGTTGCCCTTCTCTGCACACACTCCAGCACCTCAATGTCTGTCTTGTAGCGAGGGGCCCAAAACTGAACACAGGATTTGAGGTGCAAATTGTTACAGTACATGTGTTCAAGTGGTGATTAGACATGCTGGTGGAAGAGAAATCCACTGGAATAAAGGGACACTGCCTCCAGTCCAGGACATGTGTGAGTGGCAGCTTGCTGAGGGCTGGGGTTGTTTGTTCTGTGTGCTCTGGGTCATTCCTGCATCCTCCCCTGCTGATAGCAGGGGATGACACCATGCCAGTTGGAACTATGGTCTCGCCCTGCAGGGCCCATCTCCTACCCACAGCCCTTGCTGAGAGTCCCTGTTGCCTCTTTAGCCCCTGGGAGGTAACAGGTTTGATCATATACAGCTGTTGTATGTAACGAAACCAAGAGCAGGTTGAGCAGAGCCCTGCTTCGGCTGAGCTTGCCTGTGATCTGCCTTTTCTGCCTGGGAAGGTGGAAGAGATCAGTGAGAAGCACAGGCGCTGACACTGCCTGTGGGGCAGCAAAGGGGTGAGGAGCCTCAGGGCTGCCTTGGCTTCATCTTCTGGGATGGATAAAAGCTGGCCTGGTCTCACGGTGCTCAGTGCGGGGGCAAAATCTGGTGCCTTCCTGGGGTGGCAGGATGGACTGTGGCTTGGTTAACCAGCTGCTTTTAGACAAATACAATTATACTATTTCAGATTCAGGTTTATTAGGTTTAACGCCACTTGTAGATGCAACATGAATAGTCCCTTTACACAGGAGAATGAGTTTAGGATGGAATACGAACTTTGCATCCCTCTTGCTGGCTTTTGCCAGTTTAGGAATAGTTTTTATCTTATTTTGTTTAGATTTTCTGTGTGATCTAATGATAGTTTTAAAATGTGTTAGAAAAAGGAACAGTAGCTTCCAGGTTTTGCACATGGTTCTTAGTCCTTCAGTGCTGCTAGCCCATGCCAATGGATGTGAGCTGTATGGACCTAAGGTACAACCATTTTATGAAAATAAGCTGATACGAAAGTACTCATAATGCAGTGTTATCTTATTTGTTGCTTTGGAAAAATCTGCAGACTTCCTGACAGGTCTGAATTTCATCTGTAAGAAGAACAGGAACTTGTGATTTTTATAGAGTCTACCAATGGGAAAAATGCACAGGTCCATATAGAATCTGCTCAAAGTCAGGGAGGGTAGAGGTGCTTATGTAGCATGCTGTGGGACTGAGCTTAAGAAAATGTACTGGGAAAGACGACAACACTACCTCCCCATTAGACAGTAACATTACCTGGCTTTGATATTAGTGAATTTGCTATAACGTTGACTAACTGGTATGTTTTGAAAAAAAGAGATTTTTTTTTCACTTGGAGAAATATGAAAGGAGCAGTTTTAAATTGCTTCCATGTTTTTTCTTCTATGACAATTTGAAAACATAAATGGCCAAACTCACCATGATTGGATTTAGGAAGAAGCCGTTTTATCTCCAACTCATTCTTAAGAGTGTCTGTGGTAGTGAAAGCCTCTGCTGTGCAGCCTTTCCTTCCACGGGCGTCCCTGGAGCCCCCACTGCCTCCTGCCAGGTGCTTGAAGGCAGCCCAGAGTGCTTAGGGGTCTCTCCCAGACTAGTGAAGGTTACACATACAGGGACTAGACTCAGCAATGGGATTAGGGGACACACAGTTTAACTTTAAATTACTTGTTCAAAGCAAAAAACATTAAAGTGTCATTATTAGTATGAATCACTGCTGTAGGAAGATCTGCACTGGTTGCCTTTATGTCCTGTGTCTCCTCAGCAGCCTGGCTTCTGGTGCACATTGCTGAGATGTTTGCCTCCAAGAGCTCTGTTTCTGCAGAGAAAGAGCAACATGGATTTGGGTGGCATCATCTCTTGCTTGCCAGTGGGATTTCAGAGGGAGTTGCCTCCAGGATTGCAGGGCTCAGATTATCACACAGGTCCGTGTGCCCCACCCATCCCTTCTTCCCTTTGAGTGACAAGTGTATCAGCTGTATCATGGCTTCTGTCACTTGGCTGCTGGCCCTTCAGGCATCACACCTTTGCACAGCTACTCCTAGGTTGCCATCAGGTGGGTCACAGTCACTTCTGAGCCAGACTGGTCTTACACAGCTGATGCAGAGAGGCTCCACAACTCAGTGCCATTTCTACCTAGAGAGAGACCTGCACCAGCTTTGGCTTAATTTGAATTCCAGGAGCTGAATTTAGATCTGCTGGACATGCTTTGATGTAATGTTCACTGTGCAATAAAGCTTCACTGATATAAACCGAGTGGAAGTATCCTGCCTGGCTGAGTACAACAGGACATACTCTCCGCACAAGCTGTGTTAAGCTTTGACTTAGAGCCTAACAGCTCCTAATATCTCTCCTAAGCTTTCCTGTTGAATGTTTGCATCATTTCAGGAGAACTTCAGAGATTATTTAACTGAAATAGCTTTGAGAGATTTGAAGGCTCCAAAGATCATCTGACTTTTACAGGGAAAAGAGAACTTTTAAAACCAAAGCAGCAGTTACTGTGAAAGTTCATTCTTTATGTGAAGACAGCTTAGGAATGATTTAACAGGGTTAACTTCAGAAAGAAATATCCTGAACTCCTCTAGGAGACATATTCTTGCAAGATTGCCAGCTAGTTTATAACTGAGATTCCTCATGCTCCGTGGGGGTAATTACTGCAGCTGGGTTGGAAAGACTTCGGTATTAAAACAGCAGTCAATGAGCTACTGAACAGAGGCTCAAATCCACAAGGAGATTCTCAAAGCTTGGGCTGATTAGAGCAGAATAAATCTTGGACTGGATTGCCTGTCCCTGCCTTAATGTCTTGCACTAAGGGGGATATGGTACGAAATGGGGTAGGCTGGTGTGAGCGGGTCATGTATTTTATCTGAGAAATGAGCTTTCCTTTTCCTGTGAGGTTGCCTGCAAGAGTCACTTAAAGTGAAAACCAGAGGTAAGGAATTCAGCACCAAGAAGCAACACACACAAAAAAACCCCCACCAAAACCAAGAAAGGAAAAAAAGAAAAACCCTTTCTTTCTCTGCCAGCCAGGAATTCATTGAAGCAGGTATAATGCCATCAGAGCCACAGGAGCCAAGTGACATCTTTGTAACAACAGTTCTTCGGCAGTTGGGACCTTGAGGAAATCCAAACCAAAACCCACATGCTCTAAGGCCTGTCAGTGCTCCTGTTGTCTGGGTGGGTGCATGGAAAGGTGCTTTAGCTCACACTCCTCTGTGGGGTGCCGCTCGGCTTCCTCCATCCTGACCCATGGGACAGCCTGCAGACATGCATCCATGCCGACAGCAGGGAACAGAGGTATTTATTTTCTCCTCCCTTTTGACTCAGAGGAGCTGCAGGCGGTGAAAAGGGAAGGGAGAAGATATGGCAGGAGCAAATGTTGACGTCCCTGCTGTGCGCAAGGGCCACCTCTGATTCACAGGCTGGCTCCAGCTCGAACATCATCTGGGTCACCTTCACACTGCCCCTGCCGCACACAGCCATGAGTGGCGGGGACCCCGTGCCTCGTGTGCACAGGCTACCTGGCTCTGCACCGCAGGCAGCCCTGCAGTAAGGGGATAAATACAGCACTCTTTTACCAACTGTGACCTCCTGGGTGGTTCTGCGGTTCCCAACGCATTTTGTCTTGCACATGAAAGAAAGAATGATCTCTTGGGGATGTATGTGGCCCCATCATTGTGGCAACCAAACATTTCACCGGGATCTTGAACTTCTTTATCCTTGTAGACCTGTTGTAAGGAGAGAAGTACTATTATCTTCTTTTGAGGAAGGGAATTCTGGGACAGCGCAGTGAAGCCAGGTGTTGAGCTGCAGGGTTTGGGGATCCTGGGTGTAGCTGAGTGAGTGCAATGACACTGATTTAGTAAAAGTGTTTCCACGTTAGAGTTGGCACCCATGAGTTACTGCATTGCATGTTGAGATTTGAACTCACAAAGGTCCAAACACAGACATATGTCACAACACCTCTTTATCCAAGCCCACTTCAGTGCTGGGTGCTGGTACATGTGCAATTCAATAATAGAGAAATCAGAAAGGACATAGTTAGCATTCATGGCCTTTTTTCCCCACTTTAGTCTTTCCTGGGTGCATTGATTTGCCTGAGTGTGTTTGGTTTGTCTGGCATAGAAACCACAAAAGGGTCAGACATATTTTACCAATCATATTCTGGATGAAACAGTTAAAAGAATTGATTTCCCCTCTTTGTTGAAGCTTCGAGAGACAATTGACAAAAGTTTGTTAGGGAAGAAAGATTAAATACCATCAATCTGGAAACATAAAATGCGCAGTTTGTCTGGATGGTCTTTTTGAAGCCCATTTGAAGTTTTGTTCTTGGGACCATTGGTGAGTTCTGCCATTTCTGCTCTCCCTGGGCCAAAAATGGCATTAAGCTGTGACTGCAGGGTGTGTGCTCTGCCAAGGAGTCCTTTTATTAGGGACCTTTCGGGCTTTAAAAACATTGTCCCTCAAACAACAAGAAACAGAAGTGAAGGGTGAAGCAATACATGTTTCTGACAGAGGCAGTGTGGTGACCAGTCAGAAGTTTGGAGGGTGCCTGTCTGTGCTCATCCCACCATGGGCATGGAGAAGCAGGAAGCATTTACAGCTTGATGTGTCCTTAAAACCTGTTTCAGGGTCCTCACTCCTACTTTACATCCCTCATCCAATGGAAAGGCACTTTCCAGGTTTGAAGGTGTTGGCTACGTTCTTGACAAAGCCCTGCAGACCCTGGCCACCTGGAGCCAGACCATCAGGTAGCACCAACAGCAGGGCTCTAATGGTGTTAAGAGACTTCCTTGAATTTATGGCTGAATAGCTCATTCTCTTGCTTTTACTGTGGGACCAGGACGCAAGTCATTACAAATATGTGCATTTAAACAACCACTCATTTTCAAAAGCTGGAGTGATTATGATGTCTTGAACTTGTTGGCTGGTGGATCCCAGGGCAATCCTTTTAGAAAGGAAAGGGGATTTTTCCCTCCTAGGCTTCTGGAAAAGCTGGGACCACAGTGCCTGCCAGGATGGCTGTCATTTTTATTCTTCTGTTATAAGATTTGGGGAGATCTTGCAGCATTAGGTCAGGTTTGGGACCTTACAGCTGGAGTGACACTCTGGTCCATCACTTGAACTGCAATCAGAGCTGATGGGAGCATTTGGACAGAAAGGCTTTTTTGTTCTTTGTATCGTAATCTTTTGGATGGCAACATGTCTATTCTGACTAAATTCTCTTCAGGGAAATATTACAGATCCAGCCTGGACAAAAGTAATTCTGCAGAGACGCCGCTGACAGGGTGGGACTGATTGGCTCCTTCATGCCGAGGCTGCTGGAGCTGCCTCCTTACAGCTCTGCTGGTGAAGCCGTTCTTCCCTCGATAAGCAATAAAAGTCTCATGGAGAGGGAAACTTGTCTATATCACGTCTCAGGGCTTGCCATCACCCTGGTGAAATGTCTCAGTTGCAGGAACCCTCTTTGCGCTGTGCTAAGTTCTATGAGCACTTTTTTACAGGCATGTATAGAAGGTTTTTTTTTTCCTTTAAAAAAAATTTCCCAAGGTCTCAGCCATGCTCTGATGCTGCATGAGAACATTTTTGAACTCTTAGAATTGTTTACTGAACAGGAAAACCATTTCTTACCCAGTTCCAACTCTGCCTGGAGCTCTGTGGAGGCATTGCCCGTGCTTCCCGGAACGGCTTCACCTTCTGGAAACAGAGTCAGCGAAACCCTCTTTGTCTTTTTATTTTCCTTATTTTTTCTTTTCTTTAATCATCCCTGTCATCCTGCTTAGTGAGCTGCAAGCATGATGTTTCCTATCATTTTAAAAGAGAGTGTTCATTGAAAGATACAAAGGCGTAAACAAAAAGTTCATGCTTGTTGGCACAGTTTTTAAATGCACACATCTGGGTTAGAGATGTGAGAAAATTGTAAAGAATTTGGGAAGGTTCAAAGGCTCATGTTATTAAAGTTTTAATAATCTCCTTTTCTGCCTAGCCCCAGCCCCCTGCTAGTCTTTGAATCTTGAAGGAAAATGCCGTCTGAACAAGATTATAGTTAATTAGGGTAGGATCTTCTCTTTGAAAGCCTGTAGGAAGCTGTCCTGCCTTTTTATTTTTCAGACTAGAATGAGCCGTGTGTAGGAGGAGATACATGGCAGAAAGCACTTGAGTGCAATGTTTTAATTTAAAGACTCCAGGGGCTCTGTTAAGTTTCTATAACACAGACTATGGTATTTTCACAATCACTTTGTTATGTAATCCCCAGAGAAATAATTCACCTGAGGTGAAATTCACACCTCGTAGAGGGGCCGGGGAGGGCTGGCAATAAACACACGTGCCTGTACACACACACGCCTATAGACATACGCACCTATAGACACACAGCACAGAAAGACCATCACACTGCTCCTCCAGGAAGGCTGAAGCAAGTGGATGGGACTAGAAAAGTCCCAATTCCCACTGCCCTCCAGGTGCCAGGTGACAAGGAGGAGAGGATGAAGCCTTTGCTTTGGTGGCCATGCATAGCTTGCCCCAGGGCTGGCTCCTCTACTCCAGCTCAGGGGGTGCAGTGGGGAAGGGAGTTCGGTGGGTCCAACTGCTGGCCCTGCAGCACCGTGGTGCCATGCTTCTTGTGGCGTGAACCAATCTGTCACCCCATCTTAGCCCTAAAGTTTTATGCATGTCCCATCTGGTTGTCTCCCCAGCAGTGCCAGGGAAGAACCCATGACACCTGCTTGAGGCTGATGTGCTTTCACAGTGACTGTGTGGGCAGCTTGCAAATACGGTGGTGGATCTGCACCCAGCTCACCCATCCCCTGCATTGCCAGCTCTTGCTGCTCTGATGGCTCTAACAGCCCCTTCTCCAAAGAGCTTAAACCTCTTCTCCTGCAACTCCACACACAGGTGCTGCTACAGCCCTGGCTGGCATACAGGAGCATGGATCCTTCATCTCCAAGAAGCTGCTGAGACTCAGGAGCACAAAAATAACAGGCTGGATGCTGCATCGTGTCACTCAGCCTGCAAGAACGGCAGGTGAGAGTGTACAGACAGCCTGATACTGGCCCTGCATCTGTAAGAACTGCTCACTGTTACTGGTGAACCCAAACCAAGCCCGGACGCTGTAAGTGGTTCTTCATGGCCTCAGCCTCAGCCATCGCCAAGTGGCAGGGGAGTTGGAGCTGACAATTTGTTTTATAAAAGGAAATGTATCTTTTTTTCTGAGTTTGCTATAAAAAAAAGCACCAGTTACATTTCTGGTCTATTTTGTTTTTAGTACTTGCAAGATGTCCCGAGGGAGCTATTTTTTTTAGAAAAATAGGGCGTTAAGAACCGTAATTTCCCTAACATAACAATTCTATATTTATTTCAATTTCTTTTTCTTTACACTCCCTGGCTTATAATAGCAGTGCTTTTCCTCATCTCCTCCTGTCTCTCTAGTCTGCTAACAACCCAATTAGTGAGTGCCCAGAGCATGAAGCATTCCTGGCCTTGCTGCTGTTCCAGCCAGTCATTAGGTGGAGAAGGTCTAACAAACACTGGAAAAAAAAAAAGTGAATTTGTTTTTTAGAAGTTGTTGAGTTTTACAGCATTGAAATAGAAAAGGTAGTAAAAGAGGGGAAAGGGGGAGTAAACACATTGCCAAAATACTAAGTCAATTAGCTTAGTTGAAGGGCCAGGATTTTCTGATGTAGCCTGGAGTCTGGAATTGCTCTCACCAGTAAAACGCTTCCAGAAGGTCCAAAGAGCAGCTATGCTGCATTTTTTGTTTCCCAAAGTATTTTGATATTCAAGCCTAAACCCCTGATCTTAACAAATTTATTCTTTCGTCTTTCTTGATATCTCTATATCTTGGATGCTTTGTACTCCATTATCAGGAATTTGTTCCATGTCCGGTTTCCTCCAAAATGCTTTTACTGACTCTGAAAACAGTTACTCAGCCCTAAGAGCCTGAAATCAAAAGCCTGACAACCAGCATCCCCAGTGAGTCTTCTAGGCCTTTATTCAGGTGCCCAAATACAGTTCTTTGATGTGAGGCCACCAGCAGCACTCGAACTCTGCAGCAGGGACACACCACATACCGTTTAGCAGGGAACGGTGCCAGGCGAGTGGCAATGAAGTGACAGGAGAGAGCGATCCATGACTCCTGTCAGCAGGCAACACTGTTCCTGGAGACACACGAGCACGTGGCACCACTGAGAGCACCGTGAGGTACCTCTGCAGCGCCTAGCTCACTGGACATCAATGAGGGATGCTGATTTAGGAACATGTATTGTGGAAACACCAATCAAGCAGGTCAAGGCCCCATTGAACTAGGCCTTTACAAGCTTAGCAGCAGCAGTAGACCATCATCCAATTTTCACTTCATTATCACACAAGCAAGCTCTCATTAAGAGATGTCTGAGGGGAAATTTCCTAAGAAATTCAGGGTTGGAACCAGCCATTACTTAACATACAGTATCACAAAGAGTCCAGGTTTGCTAAATTCAAGCTTTTCAAATGAAAGGTTGGATCACTCTGCCTAATCATAAACCCTCCCATCCCTGAGGTATATTCCCACCTAAACCTGCCAAAGCAGCAAAGCCCTGGAGTGCCCTGCCTTCAGCTATCCGACCTCTGAATGAGCGGATGGCATGGAGCCCAGAAGTAGAAAGACCTGTTTGCACTGATTATCCTAGGTGTCATTAGCAGGATTCTTTACAAACAACTCCCTCCTTTGAAGGGCAGACATCCCCTTGCCAGTAGAGAATGGCTGCAAGCACTGGCTGCCAGTTATCCTTCCTTTACAATGACCTCTCCAGTACTGGCACCTCTTGGAGCTGACCGCTCTGGGAAAAGAAAGCTGGATTTTCTCCTGATCTGTTGACATGTCCCATTGTCCTTTCTGCAGTACTTTCCCCACCCCACCCCCCGCTGGTTTGATGAGATGATCTGTGAAATAGAACTCAAAAAAACCCGTTGTCAGAAGCATTCTGTGACCCAAAGGTGCTAAGCACTTTCTAAGTGAATGCCTAGAGCCAGGTGAAGTAGCTACTGGGAGAGTCTTTAGCTGCAATTTGTATTTGGGAATCCTGATATGAAAAAGCTGAAGAAATGCAACGGTGAGAAGTGACTTTGTCAGGCAGCCTCCTTTTGAAAAATGCTAGCACACGTTTGCTGTTGAGAGAAATAAAGGTGGGTGCAATGCACTGCAGCCTTCAGTTTTGCCCTTGGCATAGGATTACCCCTGGGAAGGATATAGCGTACCGTTAAGTTCCTCTTTGTAAAGATAATGAGGAATAGTGTCTCTTGAAGTCTTGCTGAAGAGGCTATACACTACATGGACTTTTTTTTTTTTTTTCCCTCTCTTATTACCTCTTGGCTTATGTGATAAATGGAAGTCCTACAGAAGAAAGCCTAATGTTAGCCCACAGTAAGGGAAGAGGTAACAAGATGAAGAGCGGCAGGTAAATATTCACATTATCCTTGCTAACTTAGAGCAGAACATAGAGTTATTTCCAAATGCTGGAAAACTCATCCCAATTTTTCCTTTTCTGTGTAGATTTTGCACTATAATTTTTTGTTACAGGCTGACAGGTAACAGGTTGACACATGTACTTTCTTTTCCCGTTGTGGACTGTACACTGGACAGTGGGTAAGATTGGCCTGCGATTCCTATGACACAGAGCAATGCCAAAATCTGTGTAGTAGCAGTCACTTGGGCCACAACTACACAAGTTTCTGCATTAGTCTGAGAGTGCTCTGTGTGTCTCTGGGGCTAATAAGACTGCAGTTATAAAAACATGCTTTGCACTACTAAAATTTCATCCCTATAGACTGGAAATCTAAACAGGCCCTGTTGGTTTAAGCACGTTAGTGTAACACACTTATTCTAACTAAAATGGAACAAAGCCTTAGGCCTAACCTTGGAAAATAGGTACACCATCTCAGTACTTATCAATATTATTCTATTAAATTAAGGACCGTGCTGTGCCCTGTATTACATAGAGATAACTCAAGACAGGATTTGGTTCTTTCTTTTTCATATTTCAGCCAAAGTGGAGAAAAACTGTATATGGTAAAAAATTTTTGAAAAAGTAATCTTTTTTTTGGGAGCAGGTGGTAAAAGCAGGTTAGTTTTTAATGGTACTTAATATGTAAAAATAATGAAATAATAAAATATGGGCCAAAGAGCATATTCAAATTTTGCACATTTCACAGCAGTTATTTCTTTAATATGATTATCTTGCCTCCTTCAGTCATATGACAGGACACTCAGTCCAATAACCTGCTAATTTTTCTGTGAGAAACATAAAACCAATGAAATTTACCTTCATGAAATACATCAAAGGCAGGTGAAAAAGAAAATATTCTTATAGTGGTCGTTAAAAATTGCTAGAGGATGAAACTTTGCAAAAGAAATGTATGCAGCAGGGTTCCATAATTCACTGATAAGGACTTCTCAACATTATTTCTCATAGGAAAGGATAATGGGGATGCTGAGGTGTGTTCAAGACCTAGCCTACAGTTTGAAGGCAGACTATGTTAAAGAAAGGAAATAATTAACCATGAAAGGCACCAAGTGGTTTAATAATTGTTATTCCAAGAAGGAAAGTATCAGTACAAATGGGACTGGAAGGGAAAGTTGGATAAACATAACTGAGGTAAATGCTGTGTAATGAGTTGATGGGGTTCCACACAGGGAAGGTCTGTTCACTAACTGATTTGCTGGGTAAAAGAGAGGTAATGTCAGCCAAAGACTGAAGTAAACTATCAGGAGACAGGAATCTGGGATGAAATCTTTCCCTTCCAACTTTTTTTTTAATGCATATTGCTTGTTCATCTCCGCCAGCTGCCCCAAGACAACAGGCTGGTGTGGATGGTCCTGCCCTAGCCCCACGCTCACGGCAGCTCTGTTCCCCGAGTGGCTGCACGAGCTGCCTGGAGTGGCGATCTTGGTCCATGACACCTCTGGAGCAGGCTGAAGCTGGAGAGTGCCCCTTTACAACTTCGGTTTACAACCGCTGTAACAGGCAGCCAGGAAAAAGGTAATTGAATTCCCTGAATGTATAATGCACCTCTGAGAAAGCAATTGTGGGGCTAAAAAAAAAAAAAAGAGTAATACAGGAATGGTCACTTCACAAAGCACTACGATGAGTGCAGTTTATAAACATGAGTAGAAGATGCAAGAAGATCAGGTGGCCTTTTACCTATTCTGCTTGTAAATTAAAAGGAAGAGGAAAAAAAGGACTATGAATTTGTAGAGAAGACCACCTGAGACCCCTCCTTAGTTCACTCCCATTTTGCTTCTTTGTGTTAGACCAATGGCACTCAAATAAAGGACAACAGCTGTAAAACAAACCGGGGAAACATCCATACAAAAATGATCCACAGCCTCATGGAGCTGACTAAGGAATTGCTGAGGTGCTGAGCTAGCAGGGTACATGGGAGGATTAGGTATTCCAGGGGAAACTCAGACTATCCAGGATGGAAATGTTTGGATTCAGGCAGTTAGGGTGGAAATGAATAAGGAATATGAATAGCTGTGTGTGAGGGGCGATGATGAGAATGACCTGGCAGTGGAGTCTCATGCTGCTTTCCCCCTGGTTACCCCTACCCAGGAACCCTGCATTCACCTGGGGGGCACCTGCTCCAGATCCTGCTGGGACAGGATTTGGTACTACCTGGGCTTTTGGTTTTTCTAGCAGGAAAATTTGTATTTTCCTCTGAGTAATGAGAGCGCAAAACATGAATAGAAAGAACTACCACCTGTAAGTGGAGAGCTGCTTGATTTAAACCATCTCCTTCCAAGGCTGTGTCTGTTTCTCCAAATCAGATTGCTTAACCAGTAGGGTTGGGGAAACCTCTGTGTCTTTGGATGCAATGTGGAGCTGCTCCCTTGCAAAAAACATTAGGTCTTTAATTCTTTTTTGTTTATCTACATTTTTGGTATTTCACATCAGCTTTGAATTAATTCCAAGATTTCACCGAAACAGTCATATCTGCCTAATCCTGGGTACAGGCAAGCGTTACTCTAAGGAAGGAAATTACTTTGTTCAAAGGGGAAACAAAATTAGGCATAGCTTGCAAAAAATGAGATGAATTTCTCTCTAAAACTAGAAATTTAATTTTACTACCTGGAAACTGGCTGGGAAAGAATAGATTTCTTTGTGAGATTTCCGGTAATTAACCAGCCCTTTTAGGGAGGTTTTTCTGCTTCTGAATGTGGCTAACAGGGCAGTGCAGAGCTGCATGAAAATTTAGAAAAGGCCATGAAGCAGATGGAACTTTTCCAAACCTCTGCAACATTTCCTATTCTATTGAATTTTCAGTTCCATTTTCCTAAATGTCTTATTTATCTGAAGAATCTCTCATCATGATGCTAGGCTTTCCAATAGGTCCTGAAGCTGTGTGACAGATGGGCTATATGCCAGGTCTTTAGAAAAGACTAAGGGATCCTGGCTTTGTGTAACTGAATGGTGCATAAAGTCCTTCATTGTCTTGAGCCAGTGTAGCTGAGCAATTGCTCTTGATCCTGTGTCTCACCTCATGCCAGCCCAGGCAGCCCCACAGGGCTGTGCTCACCAGCTGAGATGGGTCCGGTAAGGATTTTCCAAAAAAGCAAAGGGGCTTAGTGATAGAGCTGCATGTCAGGGGAGATTCTTTGACATCATTTGTGGGTTATTTTCAGAAAGTGGTTCCAGGCTCTCCTATTTCAGCAGGCTTCTCCTTTCCCCTCCTTTGGTTCCCTCCGCTTTCCTTGTTTTATTTTGTCTGGTCTTTTTGTTGTTGTTAGTAAGGATCTGGTCTCTTGGTTTCAAGTTTAGGATTGGTTTAATGGTATGTTGATCAGCTGCCCACTGGTAAAACTCTAGCCCAGGGTTCAGCTGCACAAACGAGCATGCATTCTCTTGACTTCAGAGACATTACTCTGATTTCAACAGCTGAGAACCTCCCTCTAGTTCCATTGAACAAAATCTCACACATTTTTAAAAAAAAAAAAAAAAACAAAACACCCGAAATCCCTTGTTGGCCAAGTTCATCTGTTCTGACCAGCATTGGAAAAATGCAGTTATTGTGGACTTGGTCTCATAGTAACAGCAACAATAAGGCTGTGGTAAGAGCTTTGGATTCACTGGCAATGTTGGAAACACAAGCAGAACATCCTGCGCTTGAAGGAGCGCCCTACTTCCGTCAGCACCCAGGTCCAGCAGCATCGCTGGCAGGGACCAGCCACCCGCAGTATAGATGGGCGGCAGAGCTACAGGGTGAAGATGTGTACGGCTGGCCTGGACAAGGAGCTCTGGCCGGCGAGCAAATGGAGATATAGTGCCGAACAATGGGACTGGCAACGGTGGCTGCTCCTCGCAGAGGCTCTCACAATGCAGCCCCGCCGCCCCAACACTGCGCATTGTTCTCCTTTGGTTGAGGCCCCTATTCAATTAACAAGCAAGAATCCTTTCCCCTGCTCTGTTGCTGGCTCAACGCTATCACGCTGGTCCTCGGGTAACCACAGTGGTTTGACAGAACGTAGCTCCGGTTGAGGGCTGTGCTGCACATTTATGCGGGCTTGCTTGGAAAGGGACTGCGGACATCTGGTCTGAATCTCCCATTCACATTCGCATCCCCTGTCACTTCCCAAGGGACTATAAATAACCACTGGGGTTGATACTGCATGCGAGGCTGGACCTTGGGGACTGGCTTGTCCCTTCCCTTGTGTGACTGCTGGGGAGGGCAGCGAGCGTGCTCCTCTGGCGAGGCATGGGCAGTGGAGGGCAGCCAGGCGAGCACATTGTTCCTCTCTGCAGGGCTTTGCTAGATGTTTCTTCTTCCTTCCACCCTGGGGGCAGGAGGAACCAGCCCACAATTTCTTGTGCAGACACGTAGTGTCAGACTTGGGGACCACTGTTGTGGCTTCAGGTCCAGTTTGCCCAGCAGGATCCTAATTAATGTCTGTGGAAAATAATGCTTCTCCAGGCAGGTTTCAGCACAGAAGAGGCTCTGTGGGACTTAGATAGACAGGACAGGTACAGGACTTGGCTTTATCAAACCCATCCATCACACATTTAATTGTCTCTCAGCCAGTGATGTCTTGTCACATTTGTTAAAGGAAACCTAGAAGAGGATGAGAACTCTTCTCCCACTACTCTTTGTGGTTTTGTGGGAAGACTGAAGGAAAGTTAGGTCATAGAAACACTTTGTCTAACATTTGTATTAGGATGCACAGCTTCTGTTGCGATGTTGTCAGCCCCGTGGCTGGAGGATCTCACATTTCCTTGATGTGAAACTGCATCTGAGCATTACGAAACTTGGCTTGTTGCCTCTTCTCTTTTCCTCCTGCCCTGCCTCCCGTGGGTCCCAGTAAAAGCTGATGAGAAAGAGATGGCATGAACCGGGAGCCCTTCTAACAAAGGAGAAAGAGGCTACTGGAGCCAGGCGCAGGCGGTGTTCTGGTGCCAGCAAGGAGAAACCCACTGGATGCTGGAGAGAGAGAAAACAAGAGCCAACAGGAAGGCAGGGGAGAGAGCAGAGCACCGCCTCTGATTTGTGCTTCCACTCCAGGAGCGGGGAGTTGGTATACCTGACAACAGGAGCAAGAACAAGAAGGGCTGCTGAAAATCATCAGATTTGTTGTCCTTTCTCCCTTCCAAAAGTGGTATTAGCCCCCCTGAGACTTCATCCTGAGTGTCAACTACTCAAAAACATTGCTCTGCTCCATCACATAGACTACTCACGAGCTCTCCTATGGATGATGTTTTTCTGATGTCAGGACACTTCTTTCTGCTTCACTTGTTTCTGTTAGTCAAACAATGTTTTCCTCTTCCACAGTTACCATTGGGAGATACAGGTCCAAAATCCAGTGATCTTCAGGTAGACCTCCCAGCCTGGCAAGGTTTTTGGTCAGGCTGTTGGACCATGAGAAGTCATCCTTATGGAGTGCTGGAGGCTGCAGCTGCAGGGATTCCCTCATGCCTTCCTTCCCCACCAGCTTCTCTGAGGTTTGGAAACAAGGAAATGTTTGGTAAACAGAGGAAATATTCAGAAAGTTCTGTGCAGAGAGATGGTGGCTCAGGGCTTTATAATGAATAAAGTGCAATTCATCCCAGCTCCAGTTCTGGCTAAGGAGAAACTGTGCTGTTGTGAAGAGTGTGATCAGGCCGGGTCAGATTAATGTAATTCAAAAGTAGTGTGGGGATGCTATACCCTCAGTGTCTGGCATGTGGATAAATGGTGTCACCAGTTTAATCTTCATAATAAATACACATTTGTTCTCAAAAAAGATCCGTGGTCGGCTGGTGGCATGGCAACGGCCCATGACACTGCCATGTAGGAGACTTGGGTTTGGGGGAGGTGAAGGGGAATGTTGCCTCTAGGAAATTAAAAATTATAACTACAGCCTACTTAGCAAATGTCTGACTACGCCCTTGTAACTGCACCACAGTGCATCACAGGGGAAGAGTTCTTATTTAAATGTCAAATAGCAGCTTTTTCCCTGATGGGTTTCATAGGTAAATGGAAAAATCTGGCAGCTAGAGAAATTCTTGTTGTTGTTGTTGAATCCTTTTTGTTGTTGTTGTTGTTGAAACCATTTGGTTTTGGTGGGAATACACTGTGCTCAGTGATACTTCTGAAAAAAGCAGGTGTTTCAGCTCCAGGCTGGATTTATGTACAGAATTTCCTGCCACAGCACAAGTTTGAGGAGAGAGTACACATCCAGGGTGTGGTGAAAGAAGGGCAAGGAACTGCCCCTGGTTTTTCCTCAGTCTCTGCGGCTGCTCTGAGACGTAGGTGTTCCTCAGGGTGTGTATACCTGGCTGACCGGACAGTGCGCTCCAGTCTCCTCTGACCCTGACTGAAGGGATGAAAGTTTTGTTTTTCTGAGGAATCACAATACTGATGAGACTTAAAACATGGCAGCAGGCAGGAGACAAGCTCCCTGCCCAGCTCTCCATGTGGGCTTTCACTGTGGCTTTCCAGTCAGTGATTATCTAGCTTGTATTTTATTCCCTGCATTTTCATATGTAGAACGGTTGAGCGTCACTTGGGAGCCCAGAGTCAGTTTGCTAGCTTAGCAGGGGTTGATCTACAAATTTCAGCCCAGAAGAGACTTACAGCTACTTTAAATTATGATATGGGAATAATTAATTGCTATGACCTATGGAAATGTAAGGAGCGTCTCCCCTTAGCTGACGAGTAGATTATGCAGCTGTATCTACATATAAGTGAAACAAGACAAAGCTGGAATTAATGTGTGAGCCATTAGGTACAGCTTCCCCCACTCCTGTTTATCTTTGTCTGGTTTTAGACTTACCATTGAGAGATTCATAAAAAATGTGTGCTATGCTTCCTGAAGAAGATAAGCTTCCTTAGGCCCCCTTTCTATTTAATTGCTCTTCAGTGAAATTGGACTATCTGAACAAAGTCTACAAGGCACAAGTAAAGCTTTTATGGATCTCCTTATTAAGATGTATTTTCTAATATTTCTGCTTGCAATGATCTGTGTTTAAGTGAAGAACTGGCACAGGATGGGTACAAGGGTGCAAACTTAGAAGTGGGCAGAGTGAATATGGATTTATTTATTTTCACTCATCTTAACAATCTCTGAGAGACTTACCAGGCTTTCTGACTGGTGACTTGTTTTGTGCACATATGAAAATTAGGAGGGAGGTAAGGAGAGTTCAAACCATGGACCAGGGTAACACTGTAATATATCATGACACAGCATGCATCGCCTTTGTATTTCTTCGGATTGGTGTGGATATCTGCCACAAAAAACTTTACCAGTTCCTTCTTAAAACCAAAATCTGTCTCTTCTAGAAGGCTGCTTCAGCACTCTACTCTGATGGATGAATAGATAAACTTGTTATGCCTCTCTTAATCTACTCATGGCAAGTGTTGGCTTTTGTTTTAAATATTTCTCCCCTAGTTCTTATTTATGCTGAAGATCTACTTTCTCAGCCTCTCTGTTGATACAAGTGCTTCTCATCTCCTCTTGTAAGATGTTCTCCAGTTTGCCCTTCATCCTAGTAGCCTTCCTCTTCAACATGCATTAATCCTGGGCACAGTGGGGTAGGTCCAACCCAGAAGACTAAACAGAGCAAGGGGTTAGGCCAAAGACACCTGCACATGATTTACTGTCGGCATGGTTTTTGCCTGTATTAATTAGCACTCTCTCAAGCAATACTTGGTCTTGGTTTTGGAGCTAGCACAGGTCAGGGCCTACTCATAAAAAGCAGTCTGTGCTTGACTCTTTTGAGAAGGTGGGAGAGTTTAGAGCATGTAGACATGCTCTGTGTCATGCTGCTTGTCCTCCAAGCCACAGAGCAGTCCCCAGGATATTTTCTTTTAGTAGCTTACACGTAGCCTCGGTGACAAAAACTGGGCATGGTCTTCTTGATGAGGTCCTGTCAGTGCCTGGCATTTATTGATTTCAGTAATACTTTCCTTCCCATAGTGGAAATATTTAATTCTAGGTGACATTCACCTTTTCCAGTGGCCAGGCCACATTGCTGGCTTGTTGTCACGTACATGGTTAGCACAAGCTTCTACTAATGATTTCTTAAGTGTTTTTTACCTTATATAGTAAAATTTCCCTCCATGTCTATTAAGATTAGGACAAGGCTCCCCAGCCTCAGTCATCCAAAAGTTTCATTGGACACTCTTTTGTGCCAAAATTGTTAAAGAAATAAACAGGATTGATACTGATTCTTGCAAAACCCTGCTAGTGATTTTCCTCCTTTCAGCTCAACCCATTGTCACCTCCCCTTCAGCCAATTCCTTAACTACTTTGCAATTCTTATCTTAATCCCCACTTTCTCTACTTGAACTAATAGTTTCCATCTGGCAGGGTATCAAATGCTTTATTCCAGTCCAGATAAATGACATCTTCCCATACTTTCTTTGTCTGTGAAATCAGATAAGAGTATCCTGGTAGACAGGCAGAAGCTGCCTTTGTTAGGGTTATGTTGCATTTTGTTCCAGTCTTAGTTTGTTTCTATGTTTTTAGTTGTTCATTCCCTCAAAATACTTCCAAACCAGGGATTCACTCCATGGAGCCTGGAAGACATTTGTAGCACACATAACCCTTTTTGTAGCCTGTAAGGGGACAGCTTTTCAATCCAGGTTTTCTTGAAGTAGAGAGGATGAAAGTCTGCCACCCAAATCCTGCCCCACCACTACTAAGGACACAATGTTGATTTTCGTATACCTTAAACATAGTGTGTTGCTTCTAGTGAGTGTGTAAGCTCATTGCAGAATGAATTTTGGTGTTTCTAGCCTGACGGTTCTTTCCAGGGGCACATGAGAGGCCTGTTCTCCTATGGGTGAACCTCAAGAACTAGTGATGCAAGGCCCAGAGTATCATCCACTAATCGCTTCTGCACCTTCTGCACTTTCTAAGTCAGGTAGTGCAAATTAAATTAGACTGTTACACTTGCATTTTCCCTTGGACTGCCCATGGAGCAGACTTCAGCTAATGCAAGGAGTAGGAGATGCAGAGGCATGCATATGGGCCAGTAGAACATCAACACAACCTGACACTGGTGAGTTTGTAGAGCCTGTGCTGACTTTGCTGCTGCCACCTCTTACAGTTGACTCATATAAATAAACATGAACTAGCTTCTAATTTACTTCCTTGGATCAAGTTCAGTGTAAAGATAAAGAACAGTGAGTATATGGTTTGGTGCTGGCTGGAATACGTCTGCCTGCACTATCATACTAGCTTCAGGTACGATGTACGTATCTGCTTTTGGCACACAGGATGTAAAAATTACTGTGGTTCTAAATACATGATCTAACAAATGTGACTGCAAATTAAAGCAACCACAGTGGAAAAGATACAAACCTATTCCGTGATTATTACATGCCTCTAACAGCTGTCTCCAGCAGTGAAAAGAAGATTCCCTGTGGGTAGATGAAGTTTACACTCAGGAGTTAAGAACAGTAATTAAAACTCTGTAAATACACTCATTAATTTTTAGCATCTGAGCTGAGGTGACATGTGCTGCCAGTAACAACTAAACTAATACTACTTCAATTACATCTCTACTTTCTCTCCTCCAAACAGGTCAGGGTACAGAAGGTGTGCTAAGCCAGCCTGGCTTGTACTACTTATTTTCCTTTTTGCTGTTTTGCTTCTTTTAATTTTTAATTATGAATGTAGGACTCTTTCCAGCTGAGGGTCTGGGCACATGGGGAGAGAGAGGGGATGCCTGTAGGTCCCCTCTGCTCGATCTGCAAAAGGCAACAAAGGAAAACAAGTTTGTGAGTGTTATATAGTGGTGTCCCTATGTGAAATTTCTAAAAAGGTCCACACCTCCCCTGAAACCTTCTAGGGGCTGTCAGGCTGAAAAGGGACTGCAAACCCAAGCTCAAGAGTAAGGCTTTGTTCACAGTGCTCTCAGCTCCTTTCTGTGTGCTTATTTATTTATACAATCTCCCTTATCTTTTCTTGTGTGCCTTGCCATTTCCTTAAGCTCACATCTCTGCTTCTTGACCTATTCAACTTCTTTCTTTCATGACGTCAGTGCATTTTCACATTCTCCTTCAGTCCATCCCAGAAAAAAGCCCAAGTTTTCTCCTGCAAGCTTTCTGTGTGATTCCTCTGTGTGCATTGTGTTTTGGTTCCAAGAAGAAAAGAAGATCCGTGACATGGATTGTTTTGACAGTTTGTGCTGCTGCACTAGGGTTCAGGGCTGGGAACTCCTATGGAAGGGGCTGTGCCCCAAAGGACCCACCCTGCTCCTGTAGCTGCAAGTGTTGTGTGACACCCACTGTGTGGATATATGTGATGGTGTATGGGTGTGGGTACATTTGTCATACATACCTAAGCCTCAGATGTGGGGCAGGAGATGCTCTGAGCCAACCCCTCAACTTGCAGCACCTGCATCTCATGTCTGTGGAGCACCAATGCCCTGATCTTGACTGGGCAGCATCCAAGAAGGATGCTGTGGTCTCGCACTGCATCTGAAGTGTCTGAAAGCGCTGCAGTCCGTGTCTATTGAGCGACCACAGGTGCACATGTACCTTTTACATGACCCTGACAAACTGGTTGCCCACTCCCAGGCACTCTGGCTGATGCATGGAGACTGAAGCTCTCCAGTCAGGCTTTGTTCACGAGGCATTCAGGTGGGTCAGGACGGCTGTTAGGCATTTTATATACATGTTTTATTGTTACTGAAATCTGAAAGGCATACACACATCTTGGTTTTGATGATTTAAATCCACCTTGAGAGACAGCAGGATTTTGACTTCTCTCCTCATACCATGTGCTTCATGGTGTGCAGCAAATTCTTGTCTGTCCTTCCAGATAGCATGCAACTCCCATCCCCCATATAAAGTACAGCAGAATTAATATTTTAGTACTTAATTTTTCTTCTAGCGATTTAGGTCTGCCATATAAACTGCTTGCTTTGATCACTTAGAAAAAAATACTGATAAAATAAATTAAAGGAAAAGGCTTGACTTAAGTTTAAAAACAACTTCCTTCTCATTAGGCTTTCCACGGGAACCATGTATCATATTTATTTAAGTGTCGAGGAAAATATTTAGCCTATTCACAAAGGTTAAGTAATCAGCTGATAAGATTTGTAGCTAAAGTATGCTTAAATGTACTCATTAAACATAGTATGTGTTAGGTAATTTTTCAAAAGCTCTGCTTCTACATGTAAACCATTAGGAAGTGGAAAGGAAAAAGTCAAAAGGAACCAAAGCATTCCTTGTGAACAAATACAGTTGTGCATTGTATAGACTGCAGCTAGCAAGAGTCAAAAAGTCAAAATAACAAGACCCAGAAGAAGGCTATAATGATGCAATTTATTCTTCAGCTGCAACCAAAAAAAACTAACCCCAGCATTTTGCTCTAAAAAAAGGACTACATATTTTAGCTCACCTTGTAATTTATGTCTATAATAATTGGAGAGGGAAGGTTGAATGTAACTTATAGAAGGCTCAAAGCCTGTGGAAACAAACTCTTCTTGGTGAACTGAATTTACTTTCCAGCTCTGGCAAAAAGTATTTTTTGTCTGATTGGTTTTACCGCTACACAGAATAACTCCTTAATAGATTTGGGTAAAAGTAAAAAAATTACTTTTATTTAATAAAAGAGGACCTTTTAGAAACACACTGTTTGAAGTTTGTTTTCTATAACCTGTTTTCTCCTGAGTTGAAGTTCTGCTTTAAGCAGAAGGCAAAAAAATGTCAACCATATTGAAAGCATCAAAAAAAAAAAAGAAAAAAAAAGAAAAAAAAAAGATGTCTTTTTGCTTAAATAAACCTTTTCCTTTGAAGACTCCCAGCCCGGTCTTCGAGATGATGTGAACGACATCTCTGTTCAAACAAATGAGAGAGTGGAAAGACACCTTTTTTATGGAGACTGCAAACTTGAGAACTGAGCTCGTGAGAGGGAGCAGATGCCATCTGGGGGATCTCTGTTAAAGATTAGGTTCTGCTGCTTTTATTCACAAATGGCCTTGTTCTTTGGGTAATCCCACTCATTCTTTTGGTACTATGCCTGATGGTGGACAGTAACTTGTAGTGGGACCAGCCAGCGGCAGGATTTGGTGACAGAGCATTGTAGTAAGAATTAAGGGATCAGTGCTGTATAAAGGAAACAAGCCCTTGACCTGCTGTTTGTGCTCCAGTTCAGGAGTTATTGTGGAGTTGCCTATTTCTCTGCTTCAGTGTAGTTACGACAGAGGAACAGCCAAGCAGAGTTTTCTCTTTCAGAAAGACTTGAAATTTATGCTGGAGCGTTTTTTCCTTCCTCTTTTTCTTGGTCATGCAAACAGCTGTATTTATTGTGTCACCAAAACCCAAATGCTCTTAACCACATTACAGTGCACTGGTCTTACAGTGAGAATGTGCATGTGCAACAGGTCTCGTGTGCAAGGCTTTATTGCTGGACAGGCTGTGTCCAGCCACATGACGAGGCATGGAAGCAAATTCCTCTCTCTCACTTGTGTTGAGAGCTGGGAGATACCTATTTGGTGGTCTTATTGCTTTATGGATTCATGGCTGTTACAGACTCAGGGTTTTTTGGAAAAAAGGATGATATGGAGTGGGCTGTGGGCTTGGTGCAGTGTAAATGGACAGTCCCAGGCTACAGACACATGGGCACCACTGTGGCAAGTCTCTGCCAATGATATCTAGAAGGAATTAATTCATCTGTCCTGAAAAAATTATAACTCTATCCAGAGTGGGATGGGACATGCAGGCAGTGTGGGGTGATCATTTCTGGACCTCTGCAATACCCTCTGTTTTGTTCACTGCAAGAGGGAGGAGGTGGTCATGGATCACCTTTGTCCATGAGCCTGGCAAGGTATCATCATCTAAACAAGCACAGTTCAATGAACCTTTTTATTGCATGGCTGTGGAGGTGCATGTGGACTTTTTTTTAAGCGGAACAGCATTTCTTCCACTCCTGTGTTTTGCTTGCTTTTGAAAATCATTATCTGTCAGCCTTGGTGACGTTTTTTCAACACTGCAGCAGTGTTGTGATGTTACTCAGAAAAAAACACTTGGAAAAGCTGGAGGGACGGGTGCTGCCTTTGCCCATGCTCTGACACAGCTGCTCCTCATGGATTTCACCACTGTTTCTAGGCCTTGTGTGGAGAAAAAGAGTTAATGGGGAGGTTTCATAATATTTTACAGCACAACAATCAATCATGGTAAACTGGCTGTTGCGTGAACCGCTTCCTCACCCAGCCTTTAATGACCTTCAGACCCACTCTGGATCACAGGCCATAAATGCTCAAGTACCCTGGCAGCTCTTGGGCGTGTGGAGAGCTCTTGGCATACCCAAGGTAGAGTAACAGGGAAATGTATGTGTGTAATATGAACACATACACATAAATAACGTTTTAAATACCAAGCATCGATCACATGTTTGAAAACCATGGTTAAAACTGGGTTGGTTGATGTGACAAGGTCTCTGCCTTTCTAATACTAATCTGATCGCCGTGTGTTGCCCAAGGAAATGTGTTCAGCACAATAGCTGAATGACTGGGATTTGGCTCTGCATGAAATTTTATCTTTTCATCAAAAGGTAAGTTTTTCTTAACCATAGTCTGTACTCTTTTCAGTGCAACAAAGTTATTAGGTTTTCAGAGGTTCAGATTTTTGTAAAAAGCTCAAACATCTTGGTAGAAAGCAGAGACATGAACAAAGAGTCCAGTTTTCACTAGTAAAAAGGCTATAGAAAAATCTCCACACAACCTTACACTGTGTATAGACTATGTTATGGTCTAAGACATTTAAATGTTAATTCACTGACACCATCCAACTGATTGCTGTTTCATGGATGACTACCACAGAGAAAGAAAACTATTTAGGATTATTTTCTCTCCAAGCTCTTTGGACAGAACCGATGAAACACCTGAACACATGCCTAACGACTTGGCACAGGAACTGTGCCCTTGTCTTCAGTGGTGTAGCCCATGTGCTTAGGCTTAAGTGTGTGCTGGAAAACAGAGATTAGAGAGACTGTGCATAACTGCACCCATGAAAGGATCCCTGCTTTTGCAATCAAAACCTAAGTGGAGCAGAGGAGCTAAAACAGTATTACTAGGAAGAGTTTTTGCCTTTTTTTCTTTTTTTTTCACCTGGCTTGCAGGTGACACTGCTGCCATCACTGGCCTGCATGACAAAGGCAATCTCCTAAACCCAGAAATTCCACTGTGCTTTTCAGAGAAAGCGAAGTGTTAAACCAGAAATTACAGTGAAGATCCCCCCTCCCTTTCCCCCACTTTCTCCTCTGTTCCTTTTGACATCTGAGAGGAGCGACCACAACTGCATACCATTTATAGATTTGCCTGATTAAAACCAGTTTTCCCTATAGGTCACATCATGTAGAAGACACAAGGTTTTTGTCAAGAGACCCGCTACTGGCAGAAACTGTTTTGCTGCTATTGCTAGTAAGAAATTAGTAACTAGATCCATGTCCTGTTTTATGCCAGCTTTATAATTATACTATTTCAGTGGTAAGCCAGACATTTGGGCCAAGGGTAATTTAGAAATTCTAGATCTCTTTTCAGTTTTGCTTTTTATGTTCATCTTTACTGCAGCTATGTCTTCTTGCAACATATAATTTTCCTGCATTTTCCTCCCTTGCTATGGTTTCTGTGACCCACTGTCATAATACAACAAATGCATTTTATTCAGCACAGCTCTGTGAAACCATAGGAAACAATTACTGGCTTTAAACAGCATTATTTTCTTGTTCTTTATGTTTCTGTCCTCAGACAATTATGCATAGCTCGTACTGTGTTGTGTGACCGGCGGGGCAGGATTTGGACCTTCAATGCTTTCGTTTTCCTGTCATTTCTGTCATTTCAAGAGCTCTGTGGAGCCTAATTTACTCTTGAATGCAGTTTTTTATAACCTCCGAGACTGTGGTTGGCTGGGTTATCCTTTTGGTGTGGTAATGGTCTCTGCAGTCTTTACTCGGACTGTGATTACACAAAGTATATATTTGTCTTTTTCAGCTTATATATGCTGTGAACGTCCTGAGCTAATGGTATCTCTGAGATGTGGTTTTTGAAGCACTAGTGTATCCATTATGTAGTGTTTGCTTTCTGCAGCAAAACACACAGCCAAAAATAAAACTTGCCCGTTTCCTTCTACACAAGCTTTCCCATTCCCATCTCCGCTCTTTATCATGTTCTTGTTCCTTTGCCTGTTCTGCATAATTTTTTTTTTCTTTTATGTTTTTTGGACCTCTGGAAAATAGACTCTGAAAATCCTAAGTTTCAGCTGAAGGGCTTCCAAACCTTATGGATTTCAGCTGAACCATTTCTCCTGTTTCCTATGATAAACTGAAGATCCATTCATTGGTCACCGGAATTCCTTGTAGCCTACATGGACGACCCAGCTTCCCTCAGCTCTGATGTGTCACCGCAGCCAAACACCAAAACCTCTTTCCCATGCTGTATAATGGCTTTGTTGATGGGAATCCTGAATAGCTACTTTGTGCCTTACCATTTTCAGCCATCTTTCTGCTTCTGTTAGGCTTCCATAATCCTGGAGGAGTATGTTGAGTACTGCACATACAGTCATGCGTGTATAGTATTCCAGGGCAATAAGGAAAAGAAAAGATAAAGTCAAATCAGGTGACTTGTGTCCCAGCCCTCTGCAGAGACCCATGGCCTGGGCAGCCACCCTCTTGTATCACTGCTCACTGTCAGCTTGGGCAGTGACTCCTCTGTAGACAGATGTTTCCTATTTCAGAAGTCTCAACATTATGGCTTTTTAAAAAAATTATTATTATTATTGTCTTTTCACCTCTAGATTTAGTCTTAGTTCCAGATAAAACCTAAGTAACTCCTTTGTAATTTATTTAGTGCCAGTGATGGGATGTCTCCAGCTGTGGGGTGCGTGGGTGTGTAACTGTGGGGTTTTTATCAGGATTGTGCATGGCACACGAGTGTGGGATGAATCTTGAAGTAACTTTCACCACAGAAACTGGTGAATGAATTGCTTCCTTTTGTCTGTGGCTAAATGTGTATGCAAAGCAAATTTGGCAAACTGGTCTTGAAATAGACCTCCTAGCAAACATGGCAGCTTTTCTGTCTGACTTTTCTTCCTCTGTCACGCAAATAGTCCTAGGATTTCCATGCACTTTTCTGTTGCACCCTCTCCTGCACAGCCCACAGCCACTCCAGTTTACTGCTTCCTTTCTTCTTTCAAGCAAAGGGCTTAATAGTTACATGTCCTTTCTGCAAATTAATGTTTTTCTGAGACTCAGTAGCTTTTCCCTGTCTTCCATATTCATCTGAGCTACCAGATAATCACATAATGAATTGTCTCCCCACAGGTGGGGTCCCTGGAGAGCTGAGTATCAACCCTGAGACTGCACTCACCGTGGAAGGAGATGCACTGAGACACCCAAGAGACATCGCCTTTGCAGGGATCCTGCAGACCCCAGCCCAGGAAGGCCTGTGTTTACTAGAAATGTTTGCTTGTGAGAGATTACCACCCCAGCTCCAGGGAAGCTTTTTATAATACCCTGGTATATTGTCCCCAGACTGAACTTTTTGGGTTTTTCCCATCACCAGGTTATTGTTTCTATTTATATATTTAATTCTTCTGGCTCCTATCTAATAGACAATAAAGTCTACTTTTCACTGTCTGCTGCCTACAGGTTTCCATTTGTAGCATTCCCCTTTTGTTCCTAAGTACCCAATGTCAACATTTTGGCATGTATTCCTTCCCAAGAGGTGGGCTGATGGAAGAGAACCAAACCACCGCTTTTTCAGCTATACATTTCTCTCAGTTTACATGCCCTGTCTTCATATCAGCATCAGATTTTTTATTCAAGCCTCAGTTTAGATTCTCAATAGCTGATTTCTCTCTCCAGAATAACTTCAGTGCTTTAGATAATAGCAAGCCCCAATGCAGAGAAAAGCTTTTGCTGTCATACAGTCAGGATGGTTTGATAGTGAACAGTTTGCTTTACTTTTGCTTATATATCTACAGAGAGCTGTTAACATGAAGGGTGTTCTGGCAGGAGGGGAATCCATCCCTCCAATTCCATGGCACTTGTGGAGAAGTTTGATTTCTCAGGGGAAAAGCCATTACATGAACGCTCCATGTGCATTGAGTCAATGGGAAAGCAGGAACGAGTAAAGATCTCTGTTGCAGCCTGAAATTCTTTTCTCACAGAGGAATTTCTGTCAGAGACATAAGTAAAGAATATCTATCTGAACATTTGTTTATTTTAGTGCCATTTAAGCTGTTATCATTTGGACTAGTTTTATCCCTTCTAGGGTCAGAGCTCTGTTATAACATCAGAAAAAATAACGGGTTGTAAAATGCAAAATCTGTGTTATGTGTGTTGGCTGGAAAATTGGGGATATTATGCGTTCCAATGAAAAACTTAACTTCTAAAATTTTTGCCACTTCTAGGGAATTTGATGAGGTCGAGTTGGGAAAGTGGCTGAGCTATTAACTGATACTCAAACTCAGATGGCGTGTAACAGGGAAGCTGATGCTTTCAATATGTAATTTCTCATTAGTCCTTTTTTGTTTTTGTTCTTTCTTATCATCCTAATTTTTACTGAACTTCCCCGCCCATCACAAAAGGCAAGCAGAGTTAAGCATCGGATTTGACCTGAGCAGCTCTGCTCTGCCTTTTCAACTCATGACTGATCAAACCAAATCTGTGATCTCTGGCACAGGACCTCAAAGGTTGGCCAAGGTCTGGGGAGCTGCAGGAACTACTGTCAAGTGTTTGCCCAACTGCTGCGATTCTACCCCACCCCTTCTCATAAGGACATGTACCCTGAGATCAAAGACCCTTCAGCATTTTTATGGGAAGTCAGCTGGAGGCATGGATGCTGCCTGGGAATACCGAAAAACTCTTGGATGCTTTGTGGAGAACTGGTCAGCTGCCTCCACAAAAATGTGTCTGCCTGCGCTGATGAATCCTTCTCCCTCTCTTTGACTTTTTCCAGGATCCCTGCTTAATATAGGACTGTGTTTCAACACAGCTATGATAAGGTTTCTCTGATAGTATCACAAGGCTGCGATATGAAGGAGCCAAATTTGGAGAAGGGATAAGAAAGCACATCACTGTCTCCTCCTTGCTCATCCTCTCTATGACACTTTGCAAAAGGGACCGGTGGTGTTTCTTCTTGTCTTGGAAAGGGCAGCCCACTGCCCTGGTAGCAGGGCACGGCACTGCTGCCACCTTTGCTCCCCAGTGTGACCAAGCCGCTGGCAGTGTCCCACAGAGGTGACAGTGATGCTTGGAGGTTGGTACCTGGTGGGGCTGCCCCCAGCCTCGCTCCTTCCGTATGCGATTCCCTCTGCTTCGGGGCTGGTGTGGAAACAGCTGTCTCTTCTGATACAGACTTTAACTGGGACAATGAAAAAAATAAAAAGGGTTGGGAAATGCCAAGGTGGGCTTGATCGAGGGAAGGGTAAGGTAAAGCAGACCACAGCCTGTCCCAGCATGGGGTTTGGCTGCTGAGACGTGACATCGGCGTCACTCAACTTCAGGGACTGTTTTGGTATCTGTTTTGGGAAAATTGCAGGAGTTACAGATGGAGCCATAAATCGAGGCTGCTCCAAGCACTGCTACCACACACGGTATTCCTCCTGTAACCCTCCCAGATGTCTCTTGGACCCCAGGAAACTCAATGAAAGATTTTATGACTGTTAGTCCCAGTTATTTCATGATACAGGAAGAAAAATCCCAACCTCAAACCAAAATCACATCTAAGATGGTTGGTTTTATAGGTACCACTGTACGACTGAACTGCATTTTGCCTCACTGTTTTTGTAGCTGGGAACGAGCAGGGCATTTTTTCTT
>NW_010232501.1:31131-157827 GCF_000690775.1 Eurypyga helias | reverse complement strand
AGCAGGAATGAACTGCTTTGTAAATTGCCTTCTTGACTGCTCAGGGGACCAGCAAAAAGTTGATTGCTTCACAGAGGTCTTTTTTTGCAGGGGTAGAGAGGAGCTGCAGCTAGTAAATTTGAGAATACCCTAGGGGTGGTCCTTTAAGACAGGTAGGGACATAATGTGGCAGACACACAAGTTTCACAGTATTCTTACAGCTGGAGAAAAATTGTAATGACAATGCAAATCTAACCCAAATTGTGAGAAATTTGCAGTGGGAACCAAGCTGCTCTGCTGACCTGTTTTTGCAAACACAGCCGTTAGAGGTGCTGCCATGGGCAACTGCTGCCCTCAGAGCACAGCTGGGCTGTTGCTGCAGAGCAGCAGGTGATGCTTTCTGGTGAAACGTGTGCTCTGGGCCCTGAAGTCTGAAGTGTGCTAAGCAGAGGCACCACTGCGCAACAGGTCAGAGAAGAGGTCTGAGCTAGGACACATCTTCTTCAGCTCAGATGGATTTCAGGGGCTCGTTGCAGAGAGCACTAAAAGGGGCTGCCTGTCCTTGCGGTCAGTGCTGCTGACCAGTGCGTGCAGCCATGGGGTTGCCTGTACCCTTAAACCCTTGCTGCTCCGGTGCATCTTTCCCTCCCTGAGCCTCCCTCCCGTCCCCTTGCTGCCCTGATGACCTTTTGTTTAGATCAGCTATCAGCTGCCATTTTGGAAAGAAAAGCAGCTCCCAGAGCTTTCATACTGATAATGCAGTGTGGGCTGTGATGAAGTAATTTCCTCCTGTATTTATTTTCATTTTTTTGGCTGAATTATTTTTAATGCTCTCTGCTTTGTCCATTTAATAACCTCTACACCGCTTTTCGAGTCCATCCTTTTAACCCTTTCTTCCCATCCTAGCTCTGCATCTTCATTTTCTCCAGTGTGCTTAAGTAGCATTGACTTAACCCACACGCTCCTGACAAGAGGATCCTGCAGAGCCTTTCCTCTCCACTCCAAAGCACAGCTAGAAATGCTGTTGGCTCTGCTCTTCGTGGAAAACACATCCTGCTACCCAGCCCTCAGCAACAGAAGTTAAACCAGATATTTCACCCTGATCATAATAATTTATTGACCACAGAAAAGGGGTTATTTTCTGGGACTCCAGATAAGGCTGGGGCCAGGAAACAGCTTGCAGTTGTCTCTTCAAATTCATCTAGTCTTTACCATAGTGGGGGTTTTTTTATTTCCTCCCTCGTTATCTTCAGAACAGAGGCTGTCAGGAAGGGGCAGGCTGGCGAGGGCAACTCAGCCTCCCTGAAACCGTCTGTTCCCACAGCCTCACAATCTCACTGAGGACAGCAAGCCGGGCTCCGTGTGCCCCCATGTCCCCTCTTTGGCAGCACATGAAGAAAGTTGTCTTCTCCCCAGCCTGTCGAGAGAGCTCTAAGAGCCTTCTAATCAGCTCACTGTCAGCCTGTTTCCTCTCATCATTTAAAATAAGCCTGTGCTAGGTTTACAGCTGCCAAAGCTTTTGCTTGGATTCAAAACACAGAGCGTTTGAGAGGCACATTGTAACTGCCAGGGCAGATTACTAAAGGGGCAGCAGTCTGGGAAAGATGGGCCTTTTCCTCTTGTCAAAAATACTCTGAGTGGATGAGAAATCATCACTCTGGCTGATAAGCTTCACTTGCAATTGTTGTCTTTGAAAATTGGCTGGTATTTGGTTGACTGTTGTCAGATACGTACCTTTGTAAGTGAGACGACCCAAATACCATGTAGATAGGTAGAAGGGGGTAGGCGATGTTGGGCTTTCAGTTTTATTCATGCTTTTGTAGTAGACTGCAGCTTTCTCCTGCTGATGCTTTTAGAAACCTCACTGGTGTATCAGTGCTCAACACACACACTTCACCTGTTTCTGTGGCTCCAAACGCAAGTATTGGCAGGGCTGAATGATGCTAAGATACCTTCTGGCTATGAACAGGCAGTTCCAGCCTTTTTTACAGGTGCCCAAGATGACGTTGAGGATTATGAAAGCCAGGCAAAAGTTTTCTGAAAAGTATGGTGCCACTTGTTTTGGTGTCAGCCTCATTTTTCAGAGAGGTTGTACCTTTTTTCTTCAAAGCAGGCCTCTGAAGCAGTGGCATGTTGTGCTCAGTGAATAAGAACAGCAATATGCAAAATCAGCAACTGCATTTGAAAACCTTGGCATAAGTTATTAACCATTAATGCAAGCACCTACCCATTACATTCAGCAAATTTGTCATCTATGATAAACTTCTTTCAAGCTTAGGCATGTTACTAGCTTGTGTGATTCAAGAGGGAGCTTTCTTCTATCTCCTCTTGAGTCTTCATCCACACACACAGTGAAGTTGGCCTGCATTGGCATAGAACAAGGGCAGCCAGCGTGTTGGTGCAACCCTTTGGAAAACCTCTGTCAAGAGTTACTTCCAGGAGTGGATGAGAAAAGGCTGGCAGACAGTGGACTTCCTCATACATTTGAGAAGTTGTACCTAGCTGTGCCTGGCTACCAGGATCAGCCTTAAGGACAAGCTGGAGTCAAATGTGGTCAAAAAGTTAAAAAAATGCATCCATCCAGTGCTGGATGTACAAGATGCCAGGTCCCAGGTTCATGGGTAGATGGGAATGGCACATTTACGTATTTTGGAGCTACTCAAGATTTTTCTTAAAGTCTTGCTAGAAGCTGTGCACCCTCTAAATTGAATCCTATAATTTAGTGCATGCTGTTAGAGAAGTCTTGTGGTGTTAGAGTCCTAAAATGAAACCAAAATGCCCCGAAGAAGGCACCTGTACAGATTGCACAGCAAAGCATAGAAATGAGCAGAGGGGCTCCTTGTGTTGCACTTTCAGCATTTGTTAGAAGAGATGTGCTCTTGAGAAAAGGGCTTGTTGTTGTGGGCAATGACATTATTCCCAACACATTCCGTTCATACCATATTCATGTGGAAAAAAATTCTTTTCTGCTGGTGTGTCACTGACATTTAGCATCAGTTATTGAATGTATTTGATCTTTTATGGTCTGAATTAAAAAAAAAAAAAGTCAGAGAGGCTATATTAGTCTTCTTGAAAGTGTTGGAGAGCTTTAAACACAGAAGTTGCACTATATGCTGCAACCTGGGGTTTACACAAGAAAATGCTGCAGCTGAAAATAAACCCTGACATAAACCTGTCTGGTTTTTATGGTGCTCTCCTTTTGTCCTACTTTGGTTGTCTGAAAAATACAGTGTCTATAGTAACCTGAATTTTAAATTGATACCAACATTAATAGGACAAATTATGATGCAATATTTAGGTTTCATTAGTTTCTTTAAAGTACTTCTTTCACATTACAAAATTTCATTTAGGAAAACTGGTTCTGTTTTTTGATGTGGGTTAATTCCCCTCCACCTATGATTACTGAGTTTACCATGTAAAAAGAAACAACTGTTCTTTCTAACACCAGACTACCTACAGGATCAGCAAATTGGTTTAATTTCTTCTGGTGCTAGAAATACATAAGCTTTAATCATGAATCAGATACACACCCTCCGAAATATGTTAACTCATCAAAGCAAAGGGCCCACTAGCCTTTAAAGAGAAGCCCTTATTATACATTCTATATAATACCTGATATTTATATTATATACTTTGGTTTTAGTTATATAGTTTGATGTGTATATACATGTGTTTGATGTGTGTATATACACATTGGTTTCAATCCAGGTGTAATGCTGACCTACAGGAGGTTGGGCTGGGCCATCTGATGTTCTCTTTTAGCCCTCTCTAGAAGTGTGGAGAAGTAATATGGATGCTCTGCTTATAACAATTCTTCATGGATTTTATATTTTCTCAGTGTCAGTAATGGCTTGAGTTTCTTCAGGTGCATTTTTGACAGTGACTATTCCATGGAGTGAAGCAAATATCTTTTGTTGCCCCTTCCCATTGCTGCATTGCAAAGGAAGCACACAAAGGGTGGAAGCAAGGACAGGTCACGTGGGATGAATACAGAAACACTGAGCACCCAGGAGTGAAGTTAGGAAGACCAGAGCGCGAATGGAATTGATTCTGGTCAGGGATGCTAAAGACAACTAGAACTAGGGAAGGCTAAGGAAAATGTGGACCCATTGCTGAATGAGATGAGGGACCTGGTGACACAGGACATGGAAAAGGCTGAATTACTGAATGATGCCTTTGCTTCAGTTTTTACTAGCAAGACTGGCCTTCAGGAATCCCAGGTTCCAGAGACCAGGGGAAAGGCTGGATCAAGGAAGTTGTATCCTTAGTGGAAGAGGATGAGCTCAGAGAATACTTAAGCAAACTGGACATCCATCCATCCATGGACCTTGATGAGATGCACCCATGAGTGCTTGGGAGCTGGCAGATGTCATTGGAAGGCCACTCGTGGTAATCTTTGATCATGGCAACTGGGAGAACTACCCAAGGACTGGAGGAAAGCAAATGTCATGCCCATCTTCAAGAAGGGCAAGAAGGAGGACCAAGGAACTACAGGCTGATCAGCCTCCTCTTAATCCCCATGAAGGTGCTGGAGCAGCTAATCCTGGAAACCATTTCCAGGCACATTTAAGAGAAAGAAAATAATCAGAAGTAGTCAGCATGGCTTCACTAAGAAGAAGTCATGTTTGACCAGCTTGATAAACTTCTACAATGAAATGACTGGCCTGGTCAGTCACTGGTAGATGAGAGGAGAGCAGTGGATTCTGTGTACCTGGACTTCAGTAGAGCCTTTGACACTGCTGTTGTATGGGCTGAATGAGCAGTGTATTGGGTTGAAAACTGGCTGAATGGCTGGGCCCAGAGAGTGGGATCAGTGGCATGAAATCTAGTCAGAGGCCAATAACTGGTAGTATACCCCAGGAGTCAATACTGGATGCAATCCTGTTTAGGATTTTTGTTAATTATCTGGCTGAGGGATCAGAACGCATCCTCAGCAAGTTTGCTGATGACACAAAAGTGGGAGGAGCCGATATGCCAGAGGGTTGTGCTGCCATCCAGAGGGAACTGGACAGGCTGGAGAAATCTGCTGACAAGAACCTCATAAAATTCAATGAAGTGGAATACCAAGCCCTTCACCTGGGGAGAAACAACCCCAGGCCCCAGTATATGTTGGGGGCCACCCAGCTGGAAGGTGGTCCTGGTGGACATCAAGTTGAACATGAACAAGCAATGTGCTCTTCTGGCAAAGAAGGCCAGTAGCGTCCTGGGCTGCATTAGACAAATCATTGCCAGCAGATCAAGGGAGGTGATCCTTCCCCTCTACTCAGCACTGGTGACGCCACACCTGGAGTGCTGGGTCCAGTTCTGGGTTCTTCAGTACAGGAGAGATGTGGACGTACTGGAGAGAGTCCAGTGATGGTCCACAAAGAAGATTAAGGGACTGCAGCATCTCTGCTATGAGGAAATGATGTGGGAGCTGGGACCGTTTAACCTGGAGAAGTCAGAGGGGGGAATCTTATTAATGTATATAAATACATGAAGGAATAGTGTAAAGAAGATGGAGCCAGGATTTTTTCAGTGGTGCCCAGTGACAGGACCAGAAGCAATGGGCACAGACTGAAACACAGGAGGTTCCCTCTGAACATCAGGAAACACTTTGTCACTGTGAAGGTGACTGAGCACTGGCAGATGTTGCCCAGGGTGGTGATGGAGTCTACATCCTTGGAGATATTTAAAAGCCATCTGGACATGGTCCTGGGCAATTTGCTGTAGGTGGGCCTGCTTGAGAAGGGGGATTGGACCAGATGACCACCAGACATCCTTTCCACCATCAACCATTCCATGCTTTCGTGATTCTGTGATTTATAAATTTTTAGTCCTTGCCCATGTTTGATTTTCCCATGATTACTATGTCAGGAAAAACCATTTACTCAGTTGCATTTGCAAAAAAGTGCTGCAAAACATTGTCCATCTTGTCTCACTTTGTGGATAGAAGAAAGCGGGGTTTACTTGTGCAGTGGATATATTTTCTATTTTTAAAAAATCTGGCCCATTGTTTTACTTCTACAGCAAATCATCAGAGCTTCTGAGTCCATCTGCTTTTAAGAATCCTTATTGTTCCTCCGGGAACAATAAACAGCATGCTACCAAGAGCCCATGAAACTGGCTTGTAGTTTTCATGTATTTCTGTTCCTGAACAGGCAAGTAACCAAAATGTTTGTGTGTGGTAGAAGAGTTGTTCAGGAGTTTGCCTGGAGGTGTAGGGTATCTCTGGGCTTCCTGTGGCTAGCAGGGAGTGGGTGACCTTGTACCTGTCAGAGAGTTCTGCCCCAAACCCCAGGGCTTGGCATTAGTAACTCCCCCGCTGGCCCTATTAGGATGGCAAGAAACTTCCTCTGGATGTCCAAAACACTGCTCCTGGGGCAGGTCCTCCCTTCTCCGTTTGGCTTTGCCATCTCCAACAACTGCCCCATCTTTGACAGCCTCGCTCAGATGACCATGAGCTAATGTGAGCTGAAGGTTTATTTCACCAAGGGGGGTTCTCATCACAAACTCAGAAAGGAAGGGTCAGAATCCCAGAAATGTGAATACAATCCAAGACAAGGCTTAACCCTCAGGCTGCCTAGTGCTGCTCACCTGTGGCTTCTGGGATCCATCCCAGCCCCTGAGATCAACAGCAGGTGGTTTGAGGGGGCTCCTTTCTCCCTACCTGCTGCTGAATGAATGAAATGAACTACCAAGGGACTGAGAAATGCTGAGATGATTTTTTTTTTTTTTTAAAATACTGCACGCTATTTAACCTCAGTGACTGATGGATGTGGGGAATAGATAGGACTGCTGCTGAAGGTCAACACCCTCAGGCCCTCAGTTAAGGAGTCTGAAGTCACAATAAATTTTTCCAGGCAAGCAAAAGGAGAGACAAGTAATTCACAGGTAAGGATCCAAACAAATCAAATGAATCTTATCAGCCACATCATAGCTCTTCTTTATGCATCACAAGGAAGCAGAAATAGCTCAAACCCATGAAATAGTTTCCAACTATCTGGAGTTACCTGGGGGTCTTTGACTTGGTTCAGTCATGAATGCCAAGAAATTGTGTTTGTAATGTTGCCAGCCACTAACATGGGAGCAACTCTGCAGGCACAAATTGAAATGTGACCTAATCAGAGAGCTGCGGGAGAAGCAGGATGATTAAAAAGGAGGTACATTGGGTCTGACGGAGATCAATGCTGACTGGAAAGGAAAAGGAGACTGGTAGTCTCTTAAAGCTTGCTTAAAATCGGTCCTGTCTGGTTGGGAATGCTGGTGTGAATGCAGCCATGAGTTCTGAAATGAGATGGACAGTTTATGTCAAAATAATGCAACAAATTCCAACCCCAAGTAAGTGTACGAACCCAAGTTCCACGCTATGCCTGAGGCCCTGATCCTGTGGACGATTACATGCATGAAAAAGCCCTGTGAATGCAGGTCTATTCATGCATACATAAATGCTCACAGGATTGGGGTTTTATTGTGCATCCCCTGAAATCTACTGGACGGGGTAGACATCAGCCTGAACTGTGGTCCATGTTTTCTCAGGGAGAGTTAGAAAACTAAACAAAACGCAAAACAAACCTGAGGCACATTTCACATCTGAGTCACTGAAAGTTTGCACAGTAAACACATGTATACAAAACTGGACAAGTTTATTTTCCACAAGGCAAGCTGGTTTTGTAATATTTTTTTTTTAAACTTCTAAGGAAAGGGAGGAAATTCCTCCTCCCCCCTTCCCTGCCCATACATTTCGCTTGTTCGTGAGTCTTTAGAAGGCTATGAAACTTCACCAGGAGCAAACAAGGACTTTTTTTAATGAATAAATATTTACAACAGCCAACTTGGATACCTAACACTGAAGCTGACTTCTCTGAAACATGCACCAGAAGCTCTCAGGGCTTGATCCTGCCTGGACACAAACATGCTTCCTAGAGCAGCAGCTGCTCCTCATAACACATCTGAAATCCTGAGCGGGACCACAGAGCACTTTGATGGAACTGGGTTGGCCAATTTGTGCTGTATAATTCAAACCTTTCTAAATGTGCCATTAGAATGAATCTGTTTCACTTTACTTTGTGTTCCTGATGTAATTTTGTACGTAAAGCTGCTTGTTTGTTTGGTCAGTGCTTTCCTGGGGCCAAAAAATTGGCCTCTGAAGCATGAGTTCGGTGTTCATCAGTGCCAATGAAGGCAGATTTCTTCCCATGGGGCTGATCTTGATGCTGAACTATTAGTGGTACCTCAGCTGGGCACCTGGAGGAAAATGCAAGGGTATACCAGAGTTTTTCCTTATGTCCTGGCCAGTTCTGATTCCTTCGTGGTAAGATCATTGGGATCAATGGGCAAAAGAAAATTTTTTTTTTTGAGGTAGAACAAAAGTTGCACAAATTAAGAACTCTAAATACAAGCCTGATACGAGGCTGCTGGCAATAAATAGAAGAGAAGATCTTTTGGCAAGTCCAAAACTGTAATGCAATATGTTCCCAAATGAGGCATATTTGTAAGCCTACTGGAATGCCATTATCTGAGGAGCCCTCCTTTTTATTTATGATCTTGACTCTCCACAGCATACAATTTAAGGTTTCATTGAGTTGTGTAAAGGGCACAGGATCAGCATTCACAAGACATGAGATAACTTCTTAGCTCCTTCAGTGGACGACCTTGTCAGCCAACCCCTATCCCTTCACTCTGTCCTCCCTCTGCTCCCTGAGAAGGAGGAGGGTGAGCACTGGGTCTGGGCCAGTGGGTTGCTCTGTTTGCATGGAGCTTCATTTCAGCTCCCAGAGCTAGGTACAGTGGCAAACCACTCAAAAACTTACATCATGTTTTCTTTAGATGAGTTTCTAGAATTCCCAGACCCTCTACATCTCAAGCCTGGGATCAGATCTGGGCAGATAATGCATAAAGCTGCCTACAAACAGTGAGAGGGCTCCTGTCCATGTGGGAGGCAGTCCTCTATAGAAGTGATAGTTGCACCAGTCTGATGTTTCTTGTTTCATCATTTTGTCTATTCTTTTTTCTCCTCAGTAGAAGTCGACTTGCTTGATAGTTTAAGCAACACAGATTTATGGGGCAAATATACCGTCCCAATTCCTTATGAAGGAAAATATCACCCCAAGTTTATTTCCACCTTTACTTTCCAGCTGCCTCTCCTTTTCTGTGCACTCAGATATTTTGGCCATGGCTCAGAAGCCCAGCCCTGCTGCCACATGAAAGCTCAGGGAGCCAGGAAGGATCTAATCACGCCGAGAAACTGAACTCATAGCAGAGCTGGAAAAGCCTCTTGGTACTGACTCAAAACATTTCTAGAGCAGGGTTTCAGGACTCACACTGGAAGCAGTTTATTGCAGTCAAGCTGTGCAAGGTGCCGCCAAACGCTGCCTTGTCCATCCCCTCTGTGCCAGCCCACAGGCGCCAGTGCCACGATCACATGCACCTCCAGTTCACTGCTGCTCTCTCTCTCCTCTGCTTGTCACTGAGCATTTGGTTAGCAGAAGGGAAGGTGCCACATCTGTCCCGTCAGTGCCCTTACACTCTCCTGTCCCCACCCACTCTGGCAGCTGGTGCCTTCCTTATCACACCAGTTACACAGGATAAAAATAATGCTGAAAAGAGCAGTCCCTCCCAAGTTATCATTGCAAATGTGCCTAGCTCCTTTTCCCTGAAGCTAGTGTAGGTCTGTTCAGCACCCTCCATTTCTACCCGTCACTCCTGCCCCTGCCAGGTCCTCCCTAGGTGTGCAATCCCTGTTAGCAATGGCCAGCGAGATCCTTCTGTGTCAAGGGCATGTCAATGCTGCAGCACATCCGCCTGCCCCATGCCAGGGCCATGCCTGGCCATGCCTTCCCTGTGAACCCACGAACTAAGCCTCTGTGACCAGGCTGTGGATTTCCACATGCATCTGCTGGAAATGTGGCTTAAATACTGAACCTGCCCAACTCCCGTCGCAGGCAGAGGTCCAGTGGCAGCACATGGTTGTGTACACATGGATAAAATCCTCTGTGGAGGATTGCATGTTTATTCTTTGTGGGTAACAAATTTGAACCTTAATTCTTTCCCTCTTTGACTTCAGAGGTGCAAGTACCACATCCCAGTTGTAGGCTCTGACTCCCCTCTACCTTGCCCTGCCTGTGTTTGTTGAGCTTTGCACTAAGGCTGATGTTAAGTTTAGAGAAACACTGATAGACAACTTATTTCTCCAATAGTTAAAGGAACATGGTAAAACAGTTTGTTAACTGAAAAATCAGTCCAAACTTTAGAGCATGATAATTTAGTGCAGATGTACCCCTTGGATACCAAATACTGCTTCCCTCCCACAACGCAACATACTTTCTTGCCACATTTGTCACCGAAGAGCTTTCTTTAAAAAAGGGAGAAAACAGCTAGGTCAGTCCAAAATGTAGAGTTCGTTCTCCTTTAACTCTGAAATGGCAGTTAAGTGACGCAAATATTTTAAGAACTAGAGAAAAGCACTGTAAATCCCCTTCCCATTCAGCAGGTTGTTGCTATGGAGTGATACAACTGTAGGATACAAGACCAAAATAAGAAAACAAAAGAAGCCAGAAGATAGTAATGCGAGCCAGCTTGTTCTGTGTGTTGGTCTGTGTCCTGCTCTAACATCCTCTTCCTGACATTTTCAAGCTGAAAAAAAGACAATTATACAGTACAATTAGATTATTCAAAGTTTCTGATTATTCCAAGTGGAGTCATTGGCTCTGTGCAAGTTTCCCCAAGGAAATTCTCCTTGCCCCTAACTCTGCTTATCCTGGGGAAGTGCACTTGAGCTGGATGCACAGACACTGCCTTGTCCTGCAGCTTTCAAAGCATTTTTTTGTTACACATGTGCTGCGTGCTGGAAGAGGAGTTGAAGTGGGAGAAGACAGCATTTCAGCTGGAGGTAGCTCCCCAGCCCTGCACATGTGGAGGAGGTCCACGGGCAGGAGTCGCACGGGTTTGGTGCATCTCCTGTGGCCCACTATGCGTTGGAGAAAGGCTCGTGTTGACTCAGTGCTCCTGGCTTGCTTGCTTTCTTACTCATCTATGCCACTCAGGTGATTACTAAGAGGAAATGTGGATAGTAGCATTAGTTTAAAACAGAAAACAAATGCCAAAAATCTCCCTGACCAAAGGGCCCTTCCCTCTTTCAAGATAACACACATCAGAGTGAAATGTATGGTTGGCCTTGTTTTTTTCTCAGCTTAAGTGCATAGTGGCCTGTTGTCTGCCTCCTGACCATGTTCAGTGTAAAAAAGAAACCAGCTGCACTGCCACTCTGATAGGTAGCAGTCCAGGTTCGCCTTTGGGCAGATATTTACTGCTACATCTGGCTTTGCTTTGCCATATTGTTAACCTCCCTTTTCCTTTCTACATTTGTTTTGTTTTTATTAAATTTCCTGTCTGAATCCTCTCGTCTGTATTTCTAATGTCAACAATTGCTTTTATCACAGATAATAACTTCCTTTTACAAAAGCCGTACTATCCTACATGCATTTCAAATTACATTTTATGGACAAATATTGAAGTACAGTATTTGGCAGTGCATGCAATTGTATGTATTTATAGTAATCTAATTCTAAGGTATGAGAGCCAAGAAGTAAGTTGGTTGCCATTTTCTTAATCATGTATTTAGTTGACAATGTAGTTGCTTCTACTAAAGCTTAATGAAGTTTGCATTGTGATAGTGTGATATTTATGAAGTGAATTATGTGGTATACTTAAGCATGCTGTAAAAACAGTTTTAAAAATACGGACTGTTCCTTTAATTTACCACAATAAGTAAAAACTGAAATCACTGAAGAGGATAAACGTTTATTGATATATAGGTTGGGGAAGGATTCTGGACATCTCCAAGTAAAGAAGACAGATGACTTTATTTTTACCAAGTAGGACCCAGAAATTTTATCCTGTGTCTTTTACGAGTATTGGCACAGGCAAAAAAAAAAGAAGACAGGCTTTATGCAATTCATTTACCCTTTTGGAGTTTCATCTCCCACATACACAATATTTCACAGACGTACTGTGAGATGGAGCACTGTTTCTAAGAAATGTTGAGACCTTCTTTTGGAAGGTACCAGAAAAGGGTTTATTTATGTGTTGGTTCATTTTGCTTGGGAATTTATTGTGACATAGCCATTTCTGGTAATCTTCCTGTGGTTGCTCTCCCTCTGGAATAAAACTTACTGCAAATGATCTGGATCCACTCCACTAACTTGTATTTGCTTCTCTGGCATATATGACATTGAAGAAAGGTAGGATATCCATAATGCTCAATTTAGATGTAGCATCTGTTATCATGGACAGCTCAGGAGAGCAAGGAGCATTGCCTGAGGTGAGCATTTAGTTTTCTTTCCAGCTAAACACACCCATGCCTACTTTGCTGCAGAGGAACAATTTCCTTGCATCACTCACATGGGTCTGACTTGGCCTGTACTTTTTTGGCATCTGCAGAAAGGTTTATTGTCTTCCCTAACTCCACTGCTCAGTATAGAAGTTAGTCAGTGATAGCTCTTTTTGGAGATATTTTAATCACTGTCTTCCTCGTAGCCTTTGCAAAGTCTTGGTCTCTATTGCTAATGTAGTCACCATGCCCTTAAACAAAACCCCACCTAGCACCAAGGCTCTGAGGCTCCCAGCAGAGCCTGGAAATATGCTGCCTTGGCCTCCCTTGGCTCACAGACTCTTTCCACAGCATCTCATCCCCAGCAGTCGCACGAGCAGTCACGCTCCATTTTGTCTGTGAGCTGGCAAGACTTCATCCGTCAGATCATCACACTTAGGAGGTGCTTTGGCAGGCAGCTGTCAGCTGCTCGAGGGAGCATGTCTGCAGCCAGCACATCTTCTCTTAGCTCCTACGTAGCTGCAAAGTTGAAGCTGCAACTCAAAAGCTCATCTTGGTCTTGCATTTTCTCCCCCTCCCCCCAGTACTGTTACAAACAGTGCCCTTTCCCATGTGCATTTTTTTTCATGCAGACATTTTTCACATGCTTTCTTGGATCACCTCTGGAAACCTTCTTCACCTTCTTATCTGCTTTGCTCTGTATCAGGTTTTCTGGGAACAACATGCTTTGTGAAATAGTTTAACATGAATAATGGTCCCAGTGGCTTTCAGGCTGAATCCTTTTGTTGACAGTATCTGGAGTATCAATTGCTCTGATAATTAATTCCTTGTTGCTCTTCTAACACTGTACTCACTGATCACTGCATAAACATGAGACTCATTTGCTGCTGTGTGCCATCCTTTGTGGACCCTGATCTTGAGCTTGGCAGAGTTTTATGCTTTGGGTGCATTTTCTGGCCATTGCCTGGTAAGTTTGAATTGGAGAAAAAAAGAGTGAAAGTCAGTTCCACGTCTCTGGGCAGTCTCCTGCATTGAGCATCTTGTCCTAAAATTGATCCCATCCTGATCTCCAAAATGGTAAATGTCTTCACTTTGCAAGGGTGCACCTAGATGGTCCACTGGTGCTGAGGGCACTCCGGTGTTATCTTTGAAAGCCCAGATAAGGAGGGGGTTGATGGAGGTACCACAGAGCTCGTGAGCTCCTTTTCCATTTTCATGCATGCTAGATTTGGCGTCCCACTTGTTGCACGTCAAGCCCAGCCATACAATAGCTGGGAATAATAACATCCTTGTACTTAGCCTACACAAGCCATGTTGTAGGGATGGTTTGGTTTCACTGTAACCAATGCCGCGTGGAAATGGTGCTCTACAGTATTCCTGCCTCTTTCCCTCATCCTTTACACTCATACCTGCCCTGTGCCTGTCACCGTCTGTGCTGGCTCAACACTTCGGCAGCTGTGTTGTAAAACTGTTCAAGAGTAAATCCAGCTTTGGAAAGTCAGAAAAAGAAATCCTTACATTATTAAAGCTGGATTGGGTCCTTAATCTGCTTAGGGCTTGCCACATGAACGCTGGTGCTGACACAAATTCAGGGGCAGTACAATGGAGTGCTGCAATGGAAATGAGAAGTGGGATTAGACATCACGTTCAGGAAAACACCCCAAGTCCATTTTGCTGCATGTTTCACATCATGAACCCACAGCCTGTGCCAAGCTGATCTGCAGTCTCTCTTCTAAGGTGAAGAAAAGTCTCCATCCTCCTAAGAGCTTCCAGCATTCCTGACCACGCCATGCAGAAGGATTTGAGGGCTTTGTGACATCACTGGGAAAAAATTAATCCTCCCTTCTGAAAGTGCTTTCTGCATTTCTGTTTCTGTGCTCTCTTGAGGTCACTGGTGTGGATACTGAGGTGTATGTTCTGCCTTGGCAGCATGAGGAGGAGTGTACAAGAGGAGAAAACTTCATTTTTGCTGACAATCTCAGGGAAATGGGGTGGATGGAAAGCTGCTGCTCACTGTCAAAGACCTCAGGGGTCCCTCCCTGGGGTAGGCTGTGGATGGGAACAACCTCTGTGTGTTTAGTTTTTGCTTAGAATAGATGCATAATAGATGTTTTAGGAGAAAACACTTGTTAATTAGTGGTGAAACCAGACATGAGCAGACTGGGAAAGGTTAGAGTTCTGGAAAATGTCTGTCAATTTGAGTATGTCTAAAACTGGGCAAAATAAGGGAGTGTGTGGGGCTAACTGTATGTTTTGTTTAGGGATGTTAGGCTTTCAGGACCCTCAAAGCCAGTCTATCAGGGAAGGGCTCCTTCCAGGACACTACTAGTCCTTTCCTGACCTGCACATCATGCTGTGCAGTGCCAGGGCTTTGGCCACACCACTGGCTGGGCTTTTCCAGCCCCTCACTCTCTACAACTCAGGTCAGAGCCTCCACATTAGAGCCTAAGCAGTGGCAAGGCCCTTTCTGTTATGTGTTTGAATAACAGTACATTCATTTGACTTGGCTTATGAGCTGTCCTGTCCTTGAGTTTGTGCTGTGTTTGCTGATATGGTTAATTCCCTTATCAAGTTCCCAGACCAGTTAAAAGATGCTTGCAGCTAGGGAAAGATAACTGTTTAAGAGGAGTAGCAACTCAGGAGGACTGAAGAGTTTTAGCAAACGTTTAAAATTTGTTTTTCTCCACCACCTACACCCAGTTTTTGTATCCTCAGAAACTTCTGGTGAGTTATGAGATATATTACCTGTGTGTAAATTTTGTGTTTTGTCATTTCAGAAACACATTAGAAAATCTTGTGTCTCAGGGAAAGATAACTGTTTAAGAGGAGTAGCAACTCAGGAGGACTGAAGAGTTTTAGCAAACGTTTAAAATTTGTTTTTCTCCACCACCTACACCCAGTTTTTGTATCCTCAGAAACTTCTGGTGAGTTATGAGATATATTACCTGTGTGTAAATTTTGTGTTTTGTCATTTCAGAAACACATTAGAAAATCTTGTGTCTCAGCCTTTTTTGTGCACAATTTGTAGAGACCTATCCTGTCTGATTTAGTTGCCCCTGGCTAAAGAGTCTAAAAATACTGTCACCTGGCACCTCCAGGAGTCTCTCATTTCGTACAGAATCTATTTGGCTTGGGAATATCCAAGTGTATGAGTTTAAAATCAGTTTTGCACAATTGTGTGGTGGAGGGAACTCAGAGAAGGACACAAAGAGCCAAGAACGTGACAGAACCGGTATCACTTTGAACCCAAAGGGAATACTTGTGACATTTGCTCAGTTTTAGTTTGGAGCCAATCTGACACAGCTTGTCTGTCAGTTGTGATATAAGTTTAAGTTTTGTTTTAAACCCAGTTAATTTATGCTACAGGTTGAAACTACTTCAGCCAAGTTGTCTTCATTATGGAAGCAAACTCTTGACACATCCTAGCTGATGATGGCAAAGAAACAAACCCTTTTCTATTTTGTTTTGTTTTTCTTTGTCACAAGAATATTTGAGAAATTCAATTCCTGTCCCTAATGAGGAGCTAGTTTTCAAACATATCTCCCTGTATCTCAGGGAACTGCTGCTCAGGAATTGGGAAAAACTTTGTGTACACATCAGAAGTGCAGAAATTATGTTCTTTCTGTTGTTTTTCTATGGCATTTTCACTGTGGTAGCTGGGTTAATGCTTTCCTGCTGGACTGCTCTGCTGAGCCTGGAAAAAGACAAGGGCAGTAGCGGTCCCAGGGCAGTGAGGGATTTTGTTCACCGGGCATTTGGAGGTGTTTGAAGTGCAGTTGTGGGTGTACAGGACCCATTGATATTGACAGACTGGTGCCTCATGCTGCATCTCTGCTGAGGCTGGTGACAGCCACCATCCCTAGAGCAGCTGCAGGGATGCCGGTGGGAGTGTGCTGCCTGCACTGTCTTGATAGCTGGGGTGTGCAGGGGAGAGGGGAGAGAGGGGTTTCATTGATTCTCTGAAAGCTGCATCTATCAGTGTACAGCTTGCTTGTGTTTCAGTGAATCCTGGGTCTGTTAAGCATGTTTTATGGGCCCATTGCTGCAGTCATTATTGCTAACAGATTTCCCACCGCTGCGTTCAAGCAGGGGTATTTCATATCTCTCTTCACCTTAGGATGATGTTTCCTCTTGGGAAGGTTACATTTCATGTTGAGACATTTCCAGCCTTCTGATCAGAAAATATGAATAGTTCTAAATCTGCTTGTCAGAATAAAATCAATGGGAATGTTGAAATGGTGAGAGGTGAAAAGAGGCCTTCTGGGCAAAGACTCCTGCCTGGAAAGTCAGCTGACCTACTGCTGTCATAAACAGTTGCGTACAACCACGAGCTGATTTAGGTAGATAAGAGACCAAACCATGTTTCTCTTCATAGCACAGATCTCATCACCGATTGATGATAACACACTGGGTTAAGTCCAAACTCATCCCTTGTTTGAACCTGAGGAACTCATTCAGAAATGGCTGTGCCTTGAGAGCCGTCATGGTCTCCCATCTTCCCACAATCCCCTCCTCACCAGCCTTTGGTCAATTCTGCTGCAGTCGTTCTCTCCCTCTAGCACAGGACCATGACCTCACCTCCTGGTACCTGAGCCCAGGCACTGCATGGTGGTTTTCTCAGGACATCTGAGTAGCAAATTAATACTGGTGGGAAACACCTGATTTAGTAAAGTGCACTGTTGAAGAAACTTACAGATGAGCTAGATATCCCAGACTGTCTTCATCATCCACCAGAGAAATTGGTGCTTCTAAGGAGGTATTTTACATGGAAGGAAGCATGTGGAAGGAGCTCAGTGCTGCTAGTCCAGTCACAGACATCTGAACTATGACTAAAAGTCCCAACTAGTTTGGAGCTAGTTATCCATGCATTTCACGGGAGTGAGACCAGTGGCTCTAGTGTATGGTCACTCCACTGTCTTGACTGCCCACAGAGGTGGCCAAGATGACTCTAGCAGACCAAGCACTCAGTTTGCAGATGTTAGATGAACTCAATCCCACTGAATCTGCTTATGCAACTGGGGGATGCTGCTGGCATGACCCATGGCCTGAGCCTTCTGGGAGGTGTCACCATGTGAACTCCCCACTGTCTCTTTGGGCCTGAGAGTCCTTCTGGAGAAGGCAGTGCCATCCTCAGCATAGGGTTCACAGTCACTCCTGGGATCAGGATTTGAGAGAGGTGAGACCCATCTCCAGCCCTCCATGGGAGTCCTTATATTACCCTGGGAAAATCCTTCAACTGGGGATTAGCAGAGATGTCTCTCATGGGCTGGCAGTAAACCACTGTGTCAAGGGTCTACAGGCTCCTCCACAGCCAGGCAGTGCTGGAAATAGCATATATTTGTATTAAATTAGTCGTGAACTTAATACTAAGATACTCACTTGGGTCTTACTTCTGCAGATCCAGAAATGGGCTTGAATGTTTTTCCCATCATGGAGTGAGGCAGCACCAGGAGACCTGTCTATTTTCCAGAGCTGAGGGAATCACTTTAAAACTGCTGAAGGGGGTAGAAGCTGAGGCAGTAGAAAATGCTGGACTTTGCCTCTGGATAGCAGTTCCTGCGTGCAGGGAGAAGATTATGTGTCAAACTTGCTCTCCTGCTTTAATGAAAAATGCATTAGGGAGGCCAAACCATGAAGAGCTCTGTAAATAAAACGCAAATAGATAAGATGAAGTTTCCTATGATGTCTCCAGTGTCACGTTGTCTCATCTTCATCATTTAATTACAGATGCAAAGTTGCCAAAGTAAACTGTCCCTAAACAGAACAAATATTCTGGGCACAGAAGCGGTCTTTTGATAAGGTTTCACATTTATCTGCAAAAAGAAATTTGAACAGATTTGCTGGCAGCATTTGTATTTTTTGTAAACTATGTGGACTTCTTTTGGGGTTTGTTTACTGGCCTGGGTCTGCTATCTGTGTCTCAAGAGCCCTTAGCAATATTGTTATATTTTGATACAGCCTTTGTAACAGCCATAATGTAGTTGCTATGTCTCGAATCACCTTGTATGTTAACTAAACAATCCAGAATGCATTTGTCACAGCTTGAAAACATTTCTGTAAACAGCTGACTTAATTTCTCTTCACTCAAAACCATATTCAACAGCTTTCCTCATTATTTTTATCTGAAACTCAGCTTGAAAGGATTGCTCTGAATTAGATATTGGGGGAATAGGTTTGAAGCTTTTTCCTGCTAGTTCATTAACCCAGTTTAATAGATTCCATGGGAGATTATTTTCTTTCTACAGTGGTTATTTAAGCAATAGTTTCTATTTTTTCAAAATATTTATAAAACAATAAGTTCCTCTGATATATTTATTGGTACCTTGGAGCAACTTATTGCACATATAATGGAAAGGAATGGATAAAGTTACATCTATTATAAACCCATGGTATTTTTATTTGTACTTTAAATACTTTTGTGCAACTTCTCAAGCTGGTGTACAAAGGAGAGGATTGTGCTCTTGTACTTGTTTATCTTTACTTTGTTGTTAGTGAATTCTTTCTGGTGTCATGCTTTGTGAGTGGCCGAAAAAAGTCATTAGGATTAGAGTCAAACATTAACCTTCTGACCTTCTTGTTTATATACCTACTGTAAGTCTGTTCTGCTTGTATTTCTGCAGTTAGTAAAAGCAAACTTGTGTGCACAGTCCCTGGATGGCAGTGGGCAAACTGAAATGTTTGTCGAGATCACTGATACCACATCCCTTCAAAACCAAAGCTTCAAAGGCATGTCAGTGGCTGAGATTAACCGAGAAGGTGGCTTTTAAAAGTATGTGTGTCTGCCTCTTTCAAAAATAGTAAGCTGATAAAAACAGCATCTTAGCCCAAGGTGGTGATGCACAGTGCAATGAATGGAAGATGAATACACGTTTTAAGATTGACCCAGCTTGGTAAATGAATAGAGGCTATAAAATTCAAAGAAAAAAGACATACCATCTATCCCCCTCACAATCCGCAAGACAATGTACCTGGGAAAAACTAAAAAGGCCTGGAAACCCCAGTTGTTCCTGTGGCTTTTTGCAAAGCAGTTGTTCTCACCATTTCTTGGGCTTCTTGGAACATGCCCTTCTCTCCACATGCTGGCAAGGGAAATCACTGGCCAGTATTAAGGTGGAAAATATTTGAATGTAGCTACAGTGGTTAATATCGAAGGATAGTGTCTTGGCTGCTTCATCTCCACGTGTAGGTGTCAGGGTTTCCTGAGAAAGGGTAAATTCAGAAGGTTGTGGAAAGCTTTTAGACTAGTCCATTTTTAACAATAAAACCCACTAGGATAAGATCAATGTGGCACAGTCCCTCACGAGGCCATGCTGCTGAGGGATGCTGCTGGGACAGGGGTTGCCACAGATGTTGCTGTGGGACAGAGGACTGCGGAGTGCTTGGGGGACTCTGGCCCCACCACCAAAGGCTGGGTGCTCATCCTGCTGCTGGCCCAGATGGCTTCACTGGTTCCTTGGCTCTGCAGCTGCAATGACCAAATGTCATGGTCAGGCCTGTCTCTTCTAGAACCTACTCATGGGGCACTAATTCCCGATGAGTCCATCTGGCCCAGCTGCCAAATTAACTCCTGTGTCTGTTGCACTTGTGGCTCAGTTTGCATATAGGAAAATGGAAAGGGAAAGACAAAAATCAGGCCTCAGCTCGTCTACCTTATTCCTTTACATGCTGTGGCAGGCAGCAGTGGATCATGCCTTGGCTTGCCAGAATGGGCTCGCTTGCTGGTTCGAACGTGGCCAGAGGAGACACTGGTGTGGAGACACACTCACCAGCCGGCAGGTCGGCACTTGGGGATATCCCACGTGGCTCTGCTGGGACCCTGGCTCCTGCCCAGCTGCTGCAGCTCAGGGTCAGCAGGCACACCTTGACTAGATACCTGCATTTAATTTTATTGTTTGCATGATATATTACATCTTAGCTCTGTGAGAACGAGAGCTGGACTCCTCTGCATGTCTCTCATAGTGTGCTCAGAATAAGAATTGCTGCTGCAAGGCTTGTGCAGCCAGCCAGATCCCACCAAACCTCCCTTTTTCCCTGTTCCCCTAATTTGTCCATCTGACTAGGCCACCCCTTCCCTACAAGCTCAGCCACTGTGGTTGCATCTGCCTTCTTCACTGGCAGTTCCTGTCCCAAGGCAAACGCATCTCTCCCCCCTCCTTCCCTCCCCTTGTGTGCACGCTCATGTCAGCTGTGCCAGATTCAGAAGAGAATATTTGCTTGCAGCAACGTCTTTATGAGAGCAGAGTGTTCTGTAATTCCATTATCAAGCACATCATGTGTTTTGATCACATAGGAAATTAATTCAGTACATCAGTGCATGGTTATTGTCAGTACAAATCGCAGCAAGACTTTTTTTAGAAAAATCCCTAATAAAGCACTTTCTTTGCAAATTGATACATTTTTAAATTGATATAGATTTTTTTTCAGTCAGTGAATGTCTCAGAACTGTTAACTCTCCAAAAACTTAACAATCCTTGCAGATACCATCGATAGCGTGGCAAATTTTGAACACGTCCCTGGTGGGTATGAAATACAGTTATCAATGCAGAAAGTGTTTGAATAGGGCTCCTCCATGGAAAAGTAGGGTCAGGCAGAGTTAAATTGCTGGTAAAAAGTAATCATAGAATCATAGAATGGTTTATTTGTGCTTTTCAGTGGCTGAGGGTTACCGTCTCCAATGTACAGCCTCCTTTCAAAGCGCAGATAGACACAAGCCCAGCCTATTCTGACGTGAGAAGAGACCTCAGAAAGCCAGGGGGTTGTAAACTCAGGCTGAATTTTTGCTCCAGTGGAAACCAAGAAATGATTTTGTATTATTTTCTTGTCTTATAGGGCCAGCTTCTGAGACATTCAGACCTTGTTTAATTTCTGCTCAATCCCCATCAGATGTGAGAGTGACAGATGAAGAACAGAGAAAAGTTTTTAAAGATAACAGATGGCTCTTAACTGTAGACAAATGTCTCGGGGATGCAAAACAAAAAGACAAAAGAGAACAACGAACCAGGTCCTGGGTTAACAAGGTACTGATATAAAATGGAACTATGATGGCATAGCAGGCTGTGCTTAGGGACCCTACTGACATGAAGGGAGATACAGAAATGGAGGTGACAAAGACAGAAAATTGCTGGAAACAATAAGCTTTGAAAACCACTGCCTGCTGTCTGTCCTTGTCTTGTCCTGTCCTGTCAGGGTCCTCCTCTCTATTCCTGAGCGCTCATTCATCTCATGCAAAAACTTTTATCTTTACTGCTTATTACTATGTAATACTTAAATGCTGAACTCCAGTTCTGTGTCAGATGTTGATCCTTCCACTTAGAAAATGGGAATACCTGCTGCATAGTAGATTACATAGGCAGACCTTCCATCTGTGTAAAAACAAGAAGAAAGTTGGTTAAAGAATGGCTGTTAATCATGTGAATGAGATAATGTATAGAGATAGTCTAGGGGGGTGTGTACGTATGTTTGTGTGTAACCCCAATGTAGCCTTCCGTTGGGATCAGACTCCTTTGTAATCTTACAGTAACTTTATTAGAATGAGAAAACAAAGGAGAGTATTGTTTTCTAGCAATACCTTAGCACTGCAAAGTAAATACTTCAGCAAGTATTTACTAGCAGGAATACTATTACCATGGTTAATGAAACTGTAATCAGTAAAAGGAGCCAGCTGCAAACATTGGGGTTTTTTTCTTAAAATGCCTAAATGCTGTAATACGCATTTTCATCCCTCAACAAAAAATATCTATTTTTAAGGCTACAAAGTGCCAGGGGGCCTATGAGACCCCAAGTTCTGTGCTACAATCAACAAAAAATGCTCTATAAAACATGAGTGGAAAGTATAAAACTTCACTTCCGATATGGAGGTCTAACCTTTTCTAAGTGCTTTGGGGTGTTAAAAAGGAGTCTGAGTCTCAGAAATGGTAACTATTGAGAATATTTAGGGTATGTGGTAAGTGTCTGTCATATGTTCCCAATAAGCAGGCTATGGAATAGTTGTCCTGCATACTAACGGCACCCTGCGTTGGGCAGAAAGGCAGAGGGTTGCTCACTAAAATCACGCAGATGGGGAAAGCCCTGCAGCACTGCCCGCGTGTGGCCCTGGCCTCATCTCTGCCACCACCGAGGGCAGCCCCCGGCCCTCGTCAGCTTTCTGCCTGCTCTGGATAAATGACCTGAAGAGGATTTTCTCCGTCATGGTATTTCCCAGTAGATGCGTGTGGAGGTGGCCTTAGAGAGCAGGGACCCAAGCCTTGCAGTGCAACAGGAGCTGCCTCCAGGAACTGTCCATTTCACATTTAAAGTTTCTCTCTCTCTTCCCCAGCCCCCAGAGCCCCCCATCTGAATGGTGGGATGTTTTACAGCCCCTTGGCTCTGCACAGCCTTCATGTAAAACCTGCATGTACTCGCATGGGTAATAGCTGGCTGTGGGTTTAGTACAGCTATTTTCTGGAATTGTCCTAAGTGAATCAGGGGATGGGTGAGGTACTGTTTGCATGATCTAACTACAGACATTTAACACAAGTGCTCTCTGGAGGAGCAAACCTCCCCCTGCTGATTCCAAAGGGAAATCAGTATCTTAAATGTAGGGGCTTTAACCTGCACTTTAATCAGACACCTACGGTTGGTGGTTGGAATAGGTCCCTCTATGAGAAGTGTCCCAGACATCTCTAAACACATCTCCCTCTGGTGCAGCTTTAATTGCACGCAGAGAATCCAGTACTACATATCAGCTCATTAATGTTTTTGGGGAAGGAGAATAAACTTTGCAGCCAAGAGTAGTTTTCCTAAGTTTGTTTTCTCAGTGTAGCTCCCTGCATCCTTGGTTGTGTTTATGAAAAAGCATTTTTGTTTACATGGAAAAACAAACCACTAGAGTTTTCTCATCTGTCATCCCGCTGTTTCTGCAAGTACACACATATCCTTGGTTAAGAGCCCTGCCTGGGCACTGGCTATGGTTCAATGACAGCGTCATATGTCTGCGATGAGCAGTCACATACCACCAGGAGTAAGCAGTGGATGCAAACAGTTAATGAATAGCACACAGGAGTGCTATGGCTCATCCACGGAAAATCCAGCACCCGGCGAAGTCTTCCCAACAACTTGGGAGGATTGATGCAAACTCTTAAACAGCTTTGCAGTTAGTTCATTAAAAATAAAAGGTGGTTCCAAAAATGGTGATAACGAGACCAAATTTCCCCCTGATATACCCAAGTCTTTCAAGTGGGCTAGCAGAGCCAGCACCCTATTTTCCACTTTGATTTCCATGATGAAGTTTGTATCTCAGACCTTTAAATATACATCAGTGAGACATCACAGCACCACCACAAATGACGATGCTTGTTTCTCTGAATCATGCGGGAAAGCTTGCAGGTGAGGCCTCCCTGAGGACCAGATCCCCAGGCACAGGCCTGTTCCCTGCCTCCGGGCAATGGCTGGCGAAGGGATGACCCTCCGCCTGTGGGGTACAGCTGTAAGTGAGCGGTAGGACACATCCAAGTAGCACTCACAAGTTAAACTCACACAGTACTCTGGGTGACACAAAACCCCACAGATGGATTGCACCTCACGGCCAGAGGTGTGGGCAGGCATGTAGTGAGCTGTGGCTGCCCCAGGAGTTGGCTGATGCTGTGGGTGAGTGCGGAAAGCAGGATAGTGAGGCAGAATTGGACCCCTCTTCCCCGAGGGACAGTTTCCCTGGGGCAGCCCTGGAGATGACACATTGGTTTTACACTGTGTGAAACTCTTCCTTGTTCCACACAACGCCTTTGACAACCCTCTGCAGCGAGACCTTGAGGAGAGGGACAGAGACTGTGCAGGTCTCTTTTATTTCCTGATCTCAAGTTTGCTTAATGAGCCCATACAAAGTTGTTCATTGTAAGCAGTATGGAGCTGATGTGCAGCAGTGCCCATCCCTCTGGTTACAGCCTGTGCTGTCGGTTTGGTCCTGTGCGACCTGGTCCTTTCTGTACCCTTACCAGCAAACATCCAAGTTCACTGCAGCCTCGGAGAGGACGCATGCCTTGTTTTATGTACTCCTCATGCTTTAGAAGGAGAACTCTTTGAAGACAGAATATGACCAATTGCACTGTAGAGGAATAATTTATATTGAAACAGAAGACGTGGGTAGAAAGAAACATAGAAATACACTCATTTTGGCTAGAAATTATATTGTAAATTGTTTCAAATCAAAGTTATTTTTTGGTCCAGTTTCAAGTTACAGAATATGGTTTAAGGTGTCTTATTCTTGCAAAACTATTAAAAAGACATTATTCAAATATGTCGTGTAGTTCTTTAGAGTGAATAACATCTGTGTGATCACCAGATGATGTTGCAAGAAGACATTTCTGAGTGCCAAACAGCCATGTTACTTAATGAAATAATTTTTTTTCTTTTAAAGCTAATTTACATTTCATGCTTTTAGGTCCTCAAGTACATGCTGGAGGCAGAACTGGCTGTGTGCCTTTAGCTTTTCCAGACTATGGAGAAATTAAGAAATAAGTGGATAAAATGAAAAGAACAGAAAAAGGAAATATTGATAACAAAACACCCCAACAACTGAATAGGAGATTACACCTGCCAGGGAAAGCAAGGAGGGGAAGAAACAAAGATGGGGAGAAGGAAGGGGAGGTGATGGTCTCCTCAGCATGGCCAGGGGAAGCCTGATGGCCAGACAGCCCTGCCTGCAGGAGGGAAGTAGCCACCCATGTTCCCCAGGAGGGTTAGCAGGTCAGGAGGGAGTTAGTGTGCTCCCTCAGGTATAAATATCTTTATGTAGATGTTAGATTCTTTTATCTCTTTCTGTCACAAGAACTTGTGCCAGTTTGGGACCTTCCAAGGGTCAATGCTGAACTTCCTAAACTTTCTCTCCTCACAGTTGCTGCTGAATTTTGTTGTTCCCCACCCACACCATTCCTGTCCCTGCACTGGTGGGTCCTTTCCTGTGTTGGAAATACCGCATTTCTGCCCTGCTGTGGCCAGACTCTGGGTCTGTGGCACAGATTGGAACTGGCCTCGGGGCTTCCTCTCCTCACTGCCTTAGGACACATCCTCCATGGGGCTGCTTCCTCCCTGCAGCATGCACCAAACCTGCCCACATCTTTGCAGATGGGGAAAGTAGCTAGAAGAACAGTGAGAAAGGTCTGTCTGAATAGATGGGGGCTTTCATTGTGCAAACAAACCCAGCCGTGCTGGTCCATGGCTAGAGCTGCTGGAGGAAGGCACTGGCAGCACCGCTGTACCCCTTTGGACATCCCAGCATTAGCGGAGTTTGCTCCCGGCACTGTCTGAAACTTTGCAGCTCCAAAACAATAAGCCTTGTCCTCATGGAAGAACATTACCAACTTTCTCTGTTTTAATTACCCAGTCTTTTCCTCCCTGCAAGACATGTGATGGAGCCAGAGTCCCAGCCTGCTGTTCAGAGACAGAAGGAAAAACTGTAGCCCACACGCGGCAGGGAAGAGCTGGGAACCAGGAACTACAACACGCAGCGTCGAAAGGAGAAGCCCCTGTTTATTTTGAAAAATGGTGAGAGTTTCAAAACTCCCAGGAACTTCGGGTGTCTCGGTGTTAACAGGATTGTAATTCAATATGGACACAGAAGGCACAATAATTATTAAGAGTCGGGTCTCCTCTGGGATGCAGCAGTTCCGACACAGAGCTTTGAAAATATAGATAATTTGAAGCTCAAAGGGATGGCTGTAGGCAAACCTCAGAACAGCCTTTGAATTGTTGTCATCACTTTTCCTGCGTCCTTTGTGCTGGATCTGAAGCTTTGGTGGTACATGAAAGAGCCATGTCCTGGCATCGTGCAGGGAGCTCTCATTTCAATCCATGTGATGCATTTTCTGGGTGCAGAATTTATCATGACAGGAATGCTGGGCTGGGAGGGCTCACCAAACACCACCCAGGAGTGTCAGCCATACCCGGTGGATGCTCATCCGCCAAAGCTCTGGACAAGCACCTCGGAGGAGCTCAGCAGCTGAAGAGGCCATGGCTGCCTCCTTCCCTGTCCACATCACTGGATGGGCTTGGGTCCATGGCCCAGGCACCGGTGTGGGGGCGTTGCATCACATCCCCGTTTTCTGTCTAGCCTCTCTCTCTCCTCACTTCTTTCATTCCCCTGCTGATCCTTGGTTTCATCGAATCTCAGAGGGACGTCCAGCGAGCAGCGCCACATCAGCGCCAGTGCTTTGTGGTCTGAACTTTTAGAGCTCGCTGGAAAGATGATGGCTTGGGTTTGGCACCGGTGCTCTCGTGTTTCACAGCCATAAACACGTAGAGCTGATGTCTGGGAATGTCTGTCGAGGGAAGGTGGGCACAGCGAGCAGGCACCCTCGCCCAGCTGGGTGATGGCAGAGCTCCCTGGCCAGCCACGGGTGCTCTCTGCAGCCACAGGAGTGAAGCAGTAGGACACAGTTAACTGCTAGCAGGGATATGTCAACACATGGAAGCATTTATGCCCATTCTTTAAAAAGCCCCAAAACCCAAAACACAAAAACTCAACTCAGTTCACAAAGTAATACCAGATTTTTCCTATGACAGTGTTTTTATTCAGGACATTTACAGTTAAAATGCTGCTGGAAGTCAGACAGGAAAATCAAATTGAAGATAACTCTAACTTAATTATGAAGGCAAAAATGCTTCTTTTGAAAATGTAAACATGTTATTCTATTTCCTTCTTATTGAGTCAAAGTAATGTTCCATTATTTATATATATTTGTATTTCTCACTGTGTTGTGACAATTGGTTATTTTCCTGAAGTTCACTGTCACCTGAAGAGGTGTTTTCCTCTTACTTCTCTAAGTTATCGCACAGGCCTATAGAGAGGCATTCAATTACCAGCTCCTCTCCTTACTTTTGTCCTTTGAAACTGTTACTGAACATACTCACTTTAAATGATGAAAACCAAGCAAAGAGAATCTAAACCATGCAAATTATACCCTATTCTGACATGAGCTACAAAATATTTCTTTTGCCATGAATTTAGAGTAATATATCCTCTTATTATGCCAGAAATTGTTATGAATTTAGTTGAAAGAGCTTATTTCATGAACTGTTTTACAGACCTGGCATCTGCATTTCACATATATGACCATGTAACAAAAAAGCCTATGTTATGTCATTACAGACTCTCAAACACGGATTGGGCAGGGCTTACTCATGTTAAACAACAGCTTCTTCATGAAAACAGAGCATATATCAAACTAATAAGATGACCTCTTGGTACTCACTTTCACCTGGAAATTTAAATGTGAGGTTAGATAAATGGTACCAAATGCATTTCTTTTTCTTCCCACCATTCTTTCATGAATGTATAGTTTCATAAACATGAATGCTTTGGAGAGGGTCTGAACTAAAAACTGTACCCATGCTTCAGTCTAGCAATTGCCAAGGCCTTGTTTTGTGCCTTAGTTTTTCCATCACTAATATTTACCCAAACCAGTCATTATTATCTAATTTTTAGCTTCTTTCATGAAAGCAGTTTAATTTTATTTTTTTATTAAGAATACTGCTGGTCAACCCCAAGCCCCAAGCCCTAATCTTTAAGGTTTCTATTTTCTAAGAGGAAGGATGAAGCCTCTCAGCAGGCATCACTGTGGTTTGAGTTGTGCCCCCTCTGCTTTATGACTCTGAGTGAGACATTCACTGACATTTTTCAACAGAGGAGACTTACAGGAATTCAATCATCACCAGGAAACATCATTTTGCATTCAGGACTGCCTGAGGCAATGCCTAACAGCCCAGGTAGAGACTGGGCCCTTGCCTGGCAGGTGCAGGAGACTGGTGTGTTACCTTTACTCTACTGTAGAGATAACACATTATCCTCTGGCTCATCACAGTGTTGTGCATAAACTTGTGAAGGAACCATACCATAAACAACTGTGAAATTGCTGCAGTAAAGCTTTCAAAGAGATAGTTTGATTCTTGATACTTTTCTGTCAGTCATGAGTTAATCTTATAAGGAAGGGAGGGAGAGAAAGCAAAAGAACAGGACAAAAGACCACATCAGCTCTGGAGACTGAGCTCTTGGATACTCTCTCATCTGAGGTCTTCTCCAAACCTGAGCTAAGTTCAGTGACCAAAACCAACATACCCAAAAGGACTCAACTACCTAAACTGTAGCTACACTCTCCTCTACTTATTGGACCCAAGTGCTCCCCTGTTCTCCTAACAAGATTCAGCACTAAGACACATGCTTGTACAGGAGACTTGACTCCACTTTGGTAAAGGGACTGGCCAGAGTGCACAACTGTATGTGCTGGTTCAGATGTGCAGGTTTTTTCAAGGGAGATGATAAACAGACTTGCTGTAACACGTTTACCCTTCTGGTAAGTTTGTAAGGGAAACATGCTTGGTAACTCAAGAAGTATCAGTGAATTTACAAGCTAACCCCTAAACAGGGAGGGGTTAAATGCAGAAAGCTTAGTAAATTCAGATGCAAACTCTGCTAATATTGATACAAGATCCAGGCCTCTGTTGAGGAAGCAGGTGTTTGTGTTAAGTTCACGTCTCTTCACGACAGCATTTAAGAGCGTGCCTTCAGTACAGTGCCTCTGCCAGTGCTGCCTGGAATGAGTGCCCTGGACCAACAATGCTGCTGCTACGGTTACCGGTCCTTTTTCAGGATCTGCTGCTGGTGTAGGTATCAGCAAGACTTTAAAAATCAAGGCCTGTCCAGTAACATTGACATGATGACCCTTGAATCAATGCTGTCTAGATTCACTAGGGATGAGATGCTGTAGCTGCATTTTGACTTCACTAACAGACTGGTCTCAGGAACATGAATTTTTAAGACACTGGTTGTGTTGCAGTCTGTGGTTATTCTGTAAAAATCCAGATCTGAAGGTTGAAATAAATTTAAATCACTTCTTTTCATCCTGAAAAATGTATATGCATGTATTTGAGCATTTTGGCAACTGTCTGTGCTGTACCCATCAGTACTTTTACCAAGATAATGTCCCACATTGAAGGAGTGAAAGCAGGGGATAAGTTAGCCATATTAATTCACTAAATCACTGGAAAATATGAAAAAGAGGGAAATGACTGGATTGAAGAAACTCATGGTTGGATCCAGCTTAACCAGACTGGTATTTAGTTGTTTGCATGGATTGTGCACTGCCCATAATTACCAGTTGGTGTCTTCAGGCATGTATGGATCTCCATGTGCCTGACATTTCCACCAGGGCTTTTATTGGCATGTGGAGATGTGGAGGAGGTGGGACTTGGATGTGGATGTGAGAAGGAAGAAAAAGAAAAGCAGAAATTGGTGTGTTTCTTGATATAAGCATGCTGCTAATTTGGCTTTTTAAAGTAAACAGAGATAATGGAAACACTGCAGGACAGGTCAGGAGTAGCTTAATGAGCATCTTCTGTGAACTCCAGTGTTTCCTGCAGCCCACAGACCCCGTAACAGCAAATTATTTAAGATTAGGAATTTCTTCAGATTCACTGTTTCCTTTCTTTAAGCACAAAACAAGAAAGGATTGGATGCCCTCGGTGTCTTTTAAGGACGCAGGAAAAAGATGCAGGTATTGCTCCCATACGTGAATTCTCCTATTAGGGTGGTATATTTCAGTGATCCAGGAATATCCATTGGAAAAAAAAAATCTTTCAAGCTACCTTTTCTGTGATCACAGAATCTTCCAGATTTGACTAAAGAGATAAGGAAGTCAATTAAAAGTAGAATTGTTTTCAATTAAACAAAAAGGAGAGAATTCCCCACCCCGAAGTATTTTCATAATCAGTTAAAAATGATCCTAGATGGGTGGAAAGGTGGGGAAAATACCCCTGAATGACATATTGCTGTTATTTTTAAATTTCCTTTTTTAAAACTTAACTACTTTCGCTTTTTCTCAGTTTAAGTCTTTCCCTTCCATGCCAACCTCTTAGCAGACCTTCCTAACAATACGCCAATCTGAAAAGGTTCAGATCCTTTCCACAAGTGCAGCGCTCCTTAGAAAACTTCATCCTTCAGAGTCTGGGGAATGCAGCTGGAATTCTCATGGAGACGTGGATTTCTTGTGGGGTTTCTTTGGTGTTTCCCTTGGTCAGGCAAGTGACAGGAACAAACATTTCTCACTACAAGCTGTAGGAAAGCTGTTCCCAGTCCTGGAAGAACCAAAACAAGCAGGAATAACTAAAAATGAGAAAAACAAGGAAAATAAAACTTAGCTGGATTTTCATTGTTGTGGTCCTTATGTCTGAATCTCTTTAATCCGCCCTAGCCCTAAGTTAGCAATTTTAAAACTTGGATTTTTTTTCCTTGCAGTTTTTCTATGATTGTTTTCCTGATAATTTTTGAAAGAATAAATCAAGCTATCTTTATTAATAAAATTGCTCAGTCTCCTCACTGCTGAAATAAATAACACAATTCTCTTCCTTTGACCTGGGAAGTATTTGTGGAGCCAGTTCCCAAGACTTCAAAAAAGAAGACTAAAGATAATAAAAACATATGTCAACATCTTAGGCTTTCCTTCTACTGCTTCATTGCTACTTCAGTGATCAAAAGGAGAAAAGTCATTATTAATGTTTAATCTAGCTAATACGCTCGTGGTATTCCAGTGTGAGTTGGCTCTGTTTACTCCGATAGCTTTGCCTGGGGTAGGATCATATTTGCCATGAATCCATAGTCACAGAAAAAAAGAATTATTTATTGCCTGTGACAGATAATAATAAAGTGACACCAAAGCAGGATGAGGTAAAGAATTTCATTTAGCTGGGCATGCTAGAAATAAAATGATGACTTCAGGAAAGAGTCTAGGCAAGAGTGAGTTGGAGTCTGGCTGTAAGCTTTGATTTTTATATTATTTCAAAAGCAGCTCCGCTTTCAAAAAACACAAGCAGGGTTCAGCACAGCCATTGTTCTGGGAGATATCTTCTAGTCCGGATTTGGATGCTTGTAGCTTATTTTGAAACACTGCTGCATTGTTTGTAATGGTGAGGTTACGATTGTTCTGGGCTAGGAAAATCTCTTGTGGTCATGAAGTTTTGAACTGAAGAAACGGAGAGCTTTCCCAATTGAGTCCTACCAGGGATGAGCCCATGATGCAAAGGCTACCTCTGACCCCAGTGAAATCCAGTTAAAAGTGGTTCAGGATGCAGTGATGACCATCATTTGTGAGTGGTTTAATTTCAGGTGAGATGGCTGGTGCCTTGCCTCAGCAGGATTTTCAGGAGACGTTAGATGAGATTCATTTGACCTTGAGAACCTCCTAAAATCACAGTCCCAACTACCTTTCTGGAATACCTGTGTGTTCAGGTTAGTGAGACTGACACTGCTGGAAGGCAATCCCTCCCAGCTTCAATAGGTATCTGGGCAGGGCAGGGATAAACTGCGTTCCAGGGGCTTTCTGCTTTCCTGTCTGGAGATGAAGCCTAGACAACTGGCTTACTTAGGACCAAAATGTGTTTTCTTAATCTGTGACTATCTTGCATATGTGCACCTAAATAAATCATCTTTTTGAAGAGAGGGACGTACAAGCCAGTGTCTGAGATTTTTGAAAATCAAGACATGAAATAAAATTTTGCTATGAGGTGCCTGTGGCAGCAAACTGTTGATGGTCTTGTTGATGCCATGTGGGCATGGTGTCATGGTCAATCCAGGGAGAACTTGTGCTCTTCCAGATGCCAGAGCAAGCTTCAGTTTTGGTCAGAAATGGCAGTATCCTAGCATCAGGAAAGGGTTCCTTTTCTCAGAGGGGTTCCTTTTCTCTGAGGAAACAGAGTTTAGCAGAAACATATTGACTTCTTTAGACCTTCAAGACTGTGAAAGTTTAAAAATTGTGCCAACTCTGTTTCTGCTCTTCATTTACTTTGCTTTATCCCCTTGGTCTTCATCTGCTATCACCTCCTTTCCTTTTCCACCTGTATTCTCTGGAAACATAGCCAATACCACCAGTTCTGGTCCGCAGTGGAGTGAGTGCACAGCACCACAGGCTGCACCGAGAGGGATGGATAGACAGCACTGCTCAGGATCAGGCCCCTACCATGGAACAGCCTAACAGCTATGGCATTTATTCTGTCACGTGAGATGGTGCATCTGTCCTTAGCTGCTAGGCTGAAAAATACCAACAATGTTTTCATTAAGACAAAATGTATAGGGAGCACAAGGAGGGAGTGCCTGTGCTCTCACGTTGGATTAGGCTAATAACCCTGTACACTGTTCAGGTATTTAGTGTGCTTGTGGTGCTTACGATATTAACTAAAAGTCCAGACAGCAAAGCCCCAAGATTACATTCTGCACTTTAGCTGAGTATTTCATCAGAAATGTTCATAATCTCTCGATTAAGCACTTTAGCAGCAGATTAGGTTTAACAATGGGGCTTTTGCAGCCACAATCCTATCATAACTACAGCTGCAAGTCTTGAGGCTGGGGGAAAACATTTCTTATTAACTCTCGCAGCAAAACTATTTAGGAGTTCAGCTATACCATGAATACTTTGTTCCAAAGTATTTTATTTTGAAACTATCTGAAATGGGCATGGTATTTTAAGTGTGCAGTGCCCAGAAGGCTGAAGAACCTGCTCTCCGACTGGGGTCCCATGTCTACTCATTATGAACAATGACTTTTATATATTGACAGATTTTTATCTGTGTAGAAAGTGGTGAGAACGGGCACAGTTATCATCAGTTTATGTAGCACCTTGTGGTTCCGTAGGTTCTCAAAGAGGTGGAAAATTCTAGGTCTCACTTGTCAGGCGGGAATCAGAGCTGCTTTCCCACTCAGGGGAGGGAGTAAGTCAGAAAAGGCTCAACCGTCGCTGAGAGTGCTCAGCTCAGAGATGTACTGCTGTGGGGAGGGGAGAAAATGCTGCTATAGGATGTGCATTCATGTTTTTATGCTGCAACACCCACAAACTTCCACTCAACACTGGTAAAGCTTCAGTGACAGTACTGTTTGCCAGTGTGGGACACCTGGAAAAGAGCAGGGAGAATAATCTGAAATATGCAATAATGAGCTAGAAAAAGGATTAAATCAATTGGTGTTATTTAGTCTGAAGAAAAATTAAGGAATGGGAGGAGTAAATAAACTGCTCTCCATGCCTGTGCTGGATAAGACAACTAGTAGACCTGAATTATAGCAAGGAAGAGATAGCTTAGATGTGTGTCAGACGACCCTGCCCATGGCAGAGGGGTTGGAACTACATGATCTTTAAGGTCTCTTCCAAGCTAGACCATTCCATAATTCTGTGTTGGAGGACTTCAAAGCTATGGTAGCCATCTCTGTGATGAAGTTAGCTGGAGCTGTTCCTGCCCTGAAGCAGGGGGTGGACTCAGCGAATGCTCATGAGCAAGCTCTGTGCATGTACCCTGCTAGGCTGGTGCCATTATCCCCATGCTGCTCTCATCCTGTAGCCCTAAAAACCAGCACAGGCTCCAGACCACTCTGATGCAATCAAGCACAAAAAGTAGAAAGAAAAACGGCTGCCTTAGAAAATTCCAGAAGTCATTGACACTTCTTACAGTATTTAACAGGCGACAGACCTAGATGTCAGAGAAATTAGACATACTCTGCTTCTGTGATCCCTTTCCCAGAATGTGTCAATATCGCATTAAGAACCACTTCAGAATAAGGAAAGAAAATAGAGGTATTTTTAAAAAGGAAACAACCTTCAAGCTATTTCTTGTATAGAACAGAGGTTGCACATATGCTTCAGGATTTTTCCTAGATCCATGTGAGGCTGAAAGAAATGACCTACTTTTTTGGAGGGCAGATGATTTTCTCCATGCTATCTGACCCCAATCCTCAATGACCTTTTGAACTTGTAGTTATGTGTCACATTTGGTGTACTCCTTGACATTCTTTTTTTCCCCGTATTTAAAAAAAGGGGGGTGGTGGGGGAAGTAATGTTAGCTAATGTCCTCGTTATAATGATCAAGAGGCAGACAAACTTCATTAATGGATAGGCATCAGATTCATTTGCTGTCAGCATGCATGAGAGAAAAGATTTAATATTTCAAACCTTTAAGCTTTACAAGAGAATGTATCATTACAACATGGTTCACTGATCATGGAGTGCTTGGAGCTCTGTAGGAGGACTGCGGGTGTTTTAGACTATAGAGAATTGTCTGATATTGTTAGTTTAAGCAGGCCAACACTTACTGTGACTTGAACTGTTAACGCTTCCTTTTCCCTTTGTTTTCCTGTTCTGTTCTCCCTCCAGCATTGTTAGTGACAAAACAGGAGACCAGAAGCTGTAACCTGCACCCTGTCTCTCAGCATTAATCAGTTTAGGGCAATAAATTTAGAAATTTATCTGAAAATTAAGGAACCAGCGAGAGCTATTAACATTAATTCCTTACCTAGCTGCTGCTTTTGAGCTAACACCCAGCTTGACTGCTGCTTGTTAAACAGCAATGCAAAAAACCCACCAGATGATAAAAAAGAAATCTTATTACATGGACAGGTCTTCAGCAAGCGGTCAAGTGATTTAGTTGGAGTGTTGTGCCTTGATGTGGCTAAAAGGAAAATAATGAACCCAAGCAGGGGTTCAAGAGCAACGCGAAACAGGGATTAAAGCTGTTTATATCTCTTTGTTGGCATGGATACAATCAAATAAGCTCATTAGACATTTTGTATTGCAGAAACATAGCTCAGAAAGCAGCCTGAAATAGTATCTGCTATTGCACTTGTGCAGAGCTTCCTTCTGTGCTGTGCCAGCCAGTTTTAGCTTTCCAATATGCGATATGTTCTTTTAAAGGAATAAATGAAGTGAATGCAGATACGTTCAAAGATTTTTAAGGAATTCAGAGTGGACATGAATCTGATGTTAAATAAAATGCATGTCAGATGTTAAGATATTAGGGGAAAAATACTGCAGGTTACCTTTAGGAAAAGTTAGCTGTTTTTAAATGGGGCCTTTTCAAGGTATCCTGAAGAAATGAGATCTTTCCTGAGCAGTCTCATGTGTGCTGAACTGCTTACACCCCACTAGAAACCTTGCCCTTACGGGGTGATAAGTTAAACAAGGCTCAGTGCTAATGTAATCACTGTCCAAAGGTTTGCAAAGTCTACCCCAGGACTGCTGAAATACAGGGAGAGAAGTGAGTGATGTCCCTGCACCGCTTAGCTGAACTTTGAAAGCAGAGAGCCTTCGTACTATATCCTTTAACTACACTGTAAATTTAGTTCTCGTCTTAATGATGCTTCCTCCCGTGTCCTTTGTATGCTCTGTGTGTAGGACTGGATCTGATCGGTGACTGGTTTTGGAGCAGTGGTGAGACTTTTGTCAGCAGTCATGTAAATGAATAACTGTAAGGTTAAGCTATTGATTGTAAGGACCATAAAACTTAAAACTGTGTGTTCTCTTCATTCATACTAAGCTTCTCATGCATCCGAGCTCACTAAGAATTAGACTGGGGATTTTGCTGCTTGTTTTCTTTAATGGTAGATGCTGGCAAACACAAATGCTGAAGATGGCTGTAAACTGTGCAGTCATTCACCATGGTAAAAGATGATTTGTGTTTGCAGAGCGGCAAGGGGACATAAGAATGAAATTCAGGTATGTTGGATTCTGGTGAACGGGGCTATATCTGAGCCTGAGCGGAAACCAAGAGATTTGCTGGGTTTTCCACGGAGAAGTCTGGGACTGTCTGCAAGTTGTGCAGACTCTCAGAAGTGCCCACAGCGGTTCGGGAAGGGGGACCTGAGCTCAGAGCCTTGTGACAGATTTACCTGCTCTACTTCCATTTCCCAGAGCTGATCTGAAGACTTGAAACCATTGTGAAAAGTGATGCTTACAAGGAGTGCTGCACGGGGCTTCCTTTGGCCCCATCTAAGCTCCTAGCCACCAGAGGAGATCCACAATTTCAGGCTCTGCAGGAGTGTATTAAAACTGATAGTGACTAACAGTTGCAAAGTAGTAGGAAGGAGGGACTTTACATACACACACCTAAACAGAGCAGCTGTGTGCTGGACATATGACCTAAACTGGTTCATTACAGCAGCAAGGTCTAAGAGCTGCACCTCCTAGAGCAGGCTGCTAGGTTGCTATCCAGGGTCAGATTTTCCCCTTCTGGGGCCAGCAACAGCACAAAGCTAGCTCCAGACATGAATCAGTATGGTCTTCTGCCTAACCAGTTTCCAGATTTTTGTAATTAATCTTTTATTAAATATCTATGTGATCGTTAGGCCTGGAAGGCAAATATGGAGATGATTGCAGCAACTGTGAGAGCACTTTCTCCTACAGAATTTACGGAGACAAAAATCTTCTGCAGCTGTGGGTACTTGAGCTCCAGCTGCCTTTCCATGGCAGGAGAGCAGATGAGACTTACAAAAGACTCATTTAAAGATGATGAACCTAATCAAGGCTTAAAAGCACACTATGCCTGTAGGCAACCCTGTGCATCTGACTTCCTTCATCACCTTTTTCAGATCTCTCAGTGTCGCAGGGGCCAATAGCTATCCTTTCAGATGGGACAAGCATTCACAAAGGGACAATCTCCACCTCTGGCTAAATGGGACATTTATTTTTTGCAGGCTTTGAGAAACTTTCCAAAGTTAATGCAACCATTTCCAAGGAAAGCTTGGGGCAGCCTGACTCAGTGGTAGAGTTTCTGCTGTGCAGAGAAGCCAAATCCCATGGATGGGGCTTTGAGCTGCAGCTGGATCATGTTCCCACACCTGCACTCCGTACTGCACTGGTGCAAGTCTGATATAGTCTCCCTTTGCCTCCCTGAATTTGGGCCATTTTCTGTTACTTGGCATCCTGTGCCTGAAGCAGGCTGTGGGCTGGTTCCTGTCTGGCAGTTGGACCTGCTGCATGTCCAGGAGAGCTGATTACGGAGTGATCTGGAGAGATGGAATGTCCTTTCCCAGATGTGGGACAAGGAGCCATGGGGAGCTGTTGAGAGCCCAGAACAGGTTCCTTTTTATCTTGTTTCAGTGAGATATGACCCCTTTGGCAGCAGCTGTGTGGTATGTCTGTCTCTGTCTGAGAAGCTGGGTATAGAAAAACACCAGTGCAGTGTCTCATGCTCTTGTAAAACATGTGTAACTTGGAGTTGTAAGGGTGGGTCTTTGGTTAGGCACAAAATACATCCAACTGAACAAGGAATGAAAAAGCCCAGTCTGGTACGAGGAGTATGGAGAACAGTGAAATGCCTTGATTTTGCTGGCTTTATAGATGGGTCTGCTCTAATTACGGAGTAATTACTTCATCCCAATGAAGTCAAAGAACAGCCACTTTAGTTGGGCTGAAGTCTGCACTCCAGACCTGGCTCAGGGAAGGCAACGCAGAGGTCAAACTCCTGAAATGTGCTGGTGACCCACTCTCATGCCTTGCAGAGACATCGTGTAGGCAGGAGCAGGGACAGACAACCCGAATGAAAAAATGGGTAATACAGATAGACACATGGGCTGGGAAGGCCCTGGAAACCAAATCTAGGCCTGTTAATTCTGACTCTTTCTTCAACTGATGTGGTAACTTATTTCCCCACCATAACTCAATTTGGATATTCCTAACTTGACATTGTGGCTAATGTGGTTACAGATTTTATACGCCACCGTAAGTGTACATATTTAATGCCTCAGCAATCACATAGGAATCTGCCGATCGTGAGCTCAGCAGCAAGCTGTGTCGCCGATGGCATGTGCTAGTGCGCTGAGCACAAAGTGGCTGTGTTGGACGCTGCAGAAATAAAAAGGAACATGGGGAAAAAATTGGAGGATTGTGGGACACGCGGGCTAAGCAGCATATGGAAACTGCTGTACCAAGACAGCTTTGCTTTGATGTGTGCTCCTTGTATAATTACCATGTTAACTAGCTGACAGGAGAATGTTGCGGTGGGGAAATGGAATGACTCAGAAAATGTCATTGCTATCACTGGGAGAGCAACTGAACAATGGATGGGGTGGCTGGAGGCGCTGGATGCTGCCCTGGCAGCTGCTCAGCAAAGTGCCTGGAAAAGACTCTACCCTCGAGGGATAGCCCAGCGACATGGGGCTGTCTCTGAGCAGAGGTGCCAGTGGTGGGGATGCAGCCTCTGCTCTGCTTGATGATGGCCAGATCGGGGTGCAAGTGTCTGCCACAAACCAGAGTCCACCCAGTCTCTCCCTGAGCATAGTTAGAAAATCCTTCAGCCAGGAGTCAGGGCTGCAAGAGGGGTGAGGTGGGAAGAGCCACAGAAGCAAAGCACACTGACCAGATCAGAGTTGCCCAGGGAGAAGGGTACCTCCTGCCAGGACACAGGGACTGTCACCGACCCTGGGGTAGTTCCAGCCACAAAGTCAGGCAGCACTGCTGCAGACTGGACTCATGGTCCCTCAGGGATGATAGCATCTCTCTTCAGCATCACGAGCTTTGCAGGCTCAGGTCAGAGGGAAGAAAGCAGTCAATGTGCTTATGGAGAGTTTTCAGCTAGCCTTGCTGCCTCCAGGAGCAAAGAGGGGCTCTGGAGCATACCCTGTTCTGGGATTGTGGGCAGGTCTGTCTCAGCTGTGCCACTGCATTGCACAAATCCTATCCCTGCAGACATCACCCTCCACCTTGGTGCACCCACATCGGGACATTTCCTGCCTACTTTGGTCTCCCCTGCAGCTGGTAATAAGCATCTCCTACCTTTCTAACCGATACTTTGTGCCTACAGTTATTATTAGAACTACATCTGATTCTTGCCAGAAATAAAAATAATTACAAGCTTCAAGCTGGCACCTTTCTGTCTACGTCCTGTGAATATTTAAATCAGGATTTTGTTACCCAATGCTTTTGGTAATTATTCATTCAGTAGTATTTTTCCACATGTAGCTGTAGATTGCAAAAACCACATCTCTAAACCCAGCATCCAGAGGGGTAAATCCTAGCAATGCTCTTAATTCTGGTCTCAGTGCTGGGATTCTCTTGCAGATACAGTTTTACTGTCTGTGCTGCAAGGTGCTGGAATGAGATGTGTTTTATGTGGGACTGTTCTAGTTTTTTTCCTTTTGCATAACATTGGCATAGAGGACTTTGTCTTTTCAATTTTTATTTTCCTGCACACACACACACCAAGGTCCTTTTTAACTTGCTGTGAGAACAAGTTTCATATGACTTTTTCATCTGACAGCCTCTGGCTGAAAATTCTTTTGGCCAGGGATTAATGGATAAACAATCAGTGGCAGAGATTTTTATATACATATTTTTAACATAGCTTTCCAACTGTTCTACAGCAGGGAAGAGTCTACTTTGTTTTCTGCTCTGTAGCAGTCCATCTCTCTCTATCCTTTGAGGCCAGCAGTGACCCAAGGAAAGGATCAATGGCAGCCTGATTCCTGCCTGTGTGGGGTGGTTGCCTCCCTCAGATAGTGAAGCGTTTCTGAAAGCTGTCCTCTGTGACTCCTCCAGCACTCTGACCTCAAGGAAAAAGATCCCATCATATTTTTAAAAAGGGTTGGCTTTGGCTGATAATCATGAATCAATTTCTGGTCTTGCCTTTGGGTGGAATGGACCCTCTTCTCATGCACTGATTCTTCTGTATTAAACATTTCATAAAGGCCAATTAGGCTGTGTTTTGTTCTGTTTTGCTGTACAAGGCCAAAGATTGGTGTTATCTCTGCCTACCACCAATGATTCTTCATAACCCTGTGCTGCAGAATTTTCTTTCTAGGACATCTACATGGAGAGCGAAGGGGATTTATAACTGCTGTACAATTTCTCTGGTCAGTGTGGATGTCAGATTGGAGAACTGGGGACCTCGCGTCATGTTTACTTACAGCAAAGCTGCACCTTGTTTGAAAAACATGCAAAGTGTTTTGACCTTGGTCTTATCTTGTGATCTGAGTGCCAGATGCAGAAGCCATGGAGAAGTGGGCCATGAACACGACCCTGTCAGAAGCGTCAGGATCATCCCAGGTACATAAACATGACATGATGAATGACAGCTCCACCTCCTAATCACCATACAGACTTGCAGACTCTCACATTGAAATACAGAGATTTTGCAAGTGTTAGACTTTGTATCTCTCACCTCCCCCTCAGAGGGAAACGCAGTAAAAAAAGAAATCATCCTACAGATCCCCAAGAAGATGTGAATAACATAGCTTGGCAGCAAAGCATTTCAAGAAGTGAAAGCACTGAGAAATCTTGCCAACTCCAGAGTTATTTCTAACTTGGTTTCCATCATAGTGTGGAAAAGGTTTTGGCAAGGCATCTCTCAACAGGAGCTGAATTCAGCAGGCAGAAGCTGCTAGGCAGTGACAGTGGGTCACTCGGCACCCACAGAGCAGGGCACAAGTTTGGTACGTGGGGCTCAGCACTGTCTACGGAGAGAGGAATGGTCTGTAGATGCAGTGCAAGAAAGGGCAGGTGGGACAGAATAACAAGACAAAGTTAACCACATTTCCAGTCTTCCCAGACCCCTGCTAGTCTCCAGCATGTTTTTATGCAACTGGTCTTGGTCTCTCTTTTCAGGAAGCCACCAACAGCCTGCATAATATTGTGTAAAAAGTTTTGAAGGACTCGTGGGAAGTCAGGGGGAAGAAAAGGCTTTGGAAAACCTTAGAGGACTAGTAGTGCTGTGATGGATGGTATATTTATTCAAACAGTTTTATATTTGCTTAAGAAAACCTGTTTTTCCTCAGAATGGCCACAAAAGGAACTATTAACGATAAAGGTCCAAGGAGGCTGTGCAACTTCCAAATGCTTTCCTAATGATCCCTAATGGGCAGCCTGTACTTTCCAGTCTCTAGTTAACCCCACCAGGATAGGAAGTGCAATAAAATTATAATTTTAAGTCTTGTAGTTCATTAAAATGGAAGAGCTTTTGGGTTCATTTTGGAATTTCAGCGTGCAGTTGAGACCCCAAAATGAGATGCTTCAAAGCACAGCAGCTGGAAAAGTTGCTGAGGAAACAAACACACTGTTTATATCATCTAATAGTGAACTTTTCCACACTGAATCAATTTATTCTTCCTCCCCATGTCCTTGCTCTGAAACTCACAGGTCTTATATTTGCCTTCTCATACAGTATGCAGGCTGTAATGAACAACTTAGTTTGAAGTATTATTTAAAACAGAAGAGCTTTTGGTGAAAGGAGCCTGAAAGCAGTGTCTGCTGGCTGGATATATTGATCTTATTTTATTCTGCCTCACATCAAGGCTCTGTTATCTTTGATTAATGCTGCAGCTCTCATGTACGCGAGTCTGTTCACTCTGCCAAGCACAGGCAGCTGACAGAGCTTTGCTCCAACAGCGTAGTTAACTTTTCCCTTCAGTCTGCATCCTCATCTGAGCCTGCCTGCACTGCCCAAGCCTTCTCAGGGACACTGGGCTCTGCTACAACTTGGGGTCCCGCCGGTGTCCCATGCCCTCAGTCCTGCTGCAGAGAGGCTCCTCTGGTGCTCTTCTTTCTCCTTACTGCCCAAAGCACATTGACTGGCAGGACAACTCATCCAAAGAGCAAGCTTGGAGCAGCTACTAAAAACACACAAGAAAACTCCATCCCACATTTGCAAATGCTGTACTGGAACTTGTGCAGCCAGAGAACAGCAACAGGCTTGTCCCCTCATCCCAGCCTGCGAGCACTGGTCCCTGGCAAACAAGGAGTCATGGATGATGGCAGCCCTGGCACATGACCCACCGTAAAGCAATTTCTCTACAGCAGAACAAGTGAGCTATATGAACAGGCAAAAGGGACTGACCAGTCTCGAATTTAAGCTATCAGCTGATTGCAGTAAACTGCTTGCAAAGGATACGGCAGCCAAGAATTACTCACAGAAATAATTCCACAATCAGCTTTGAATAAGCAATAAATATAGGAAAACTGTAAGCTGTTCAAACAACTCAGAAAAAGGGCCTTATGATATGGTATCAAGTCAGCTTCTGCCCAGGGCATCATTTCATGCCTTAATTACTGTAATCTCCTGCTCTGTGGCCTCGATGGCTCCAAAAGTACACAAAGAAATGGATGGTCTCATGCTGCTTTTTTTCCGAAGTGCTCTTTCGCTCCCAGCTAAATACCACTGTCCTCTTAAGCTTTGTCTGCTTTGCAAACCACTTGTGTGCATGCACCACTGATGCACTGGCTTTGCATGATGGGGCTAAACCAACTTGCAGCAAGATTTCCCTGGCATGGCAGCCGAGTTCAGCATTTCATGCTGTGCTCTGCATTGCTGCAGCTTATTGCATGAGCAATGTGTGAGCTTGCCAACGTTAACGGCGGCTTAGCTGTCTTCAGAAACGGTAGCCACTTCTCTGGTTGGTGGTGCAGATGTCAGCTGTGGATGGAACAAAGCAAACTTCATGTCTGCACTCACAAGGCTATCTACTGCTTTGCCCTGTGCTGTCTTTCTGCCCCATTTCCTATCCTGAAATCCACTCTTGCACCACCCTTACCTTAGTTTCTCGTTGTACCGTTTTCATGCATGGTCCTCAGTGCTCCCACCCATTCTGGTGATGTCTCAGACATCCCCTGGCAAAACCACAAAGTACCTCCCTTCACCTGCTTTAAATCCTCCCTCCACACTGACAGTTGAGGGGAAAGTCCCATACTGGTAGACTGGCAAGGACACCTTCCTCCTAGAGCTGAGCAAGACTGCATCAGCCAGCTGTCTCATGTCACCACATTGCCCTTCATGTCCCACTGCAGAGCTGCCCCTGTATGGGGAGAGGGCTGTGTGACCCTAGCAGCTCTCCTCTTTTCTTGGGAAACCCTCTGAGGAAATACCCCAGTGGTCTTTTGGGATGAGGTGTTTCTTTTATACCACTGTTTTTCTTGGTCTGCACCTTGGGGTGTGTTAGACTAGGGTAAATGTTTTAACTTGTACAGGGAAAAACCCTATTTGGGCCAGCTTTTGGGGAAAGCTAACCCTGAAGTTACCTCACACCAGCAATAAGATAGTTAGAGGCTGACTGAAAACTGAAGTATTTTTGTTAAGGGTGTCTAAATCCATTTGCCAGACCTGTACACCATCAGATGTTGGAGTATCCTGAGATTTAGCTACGAGTGCCCCCCTTCCCCTCTTAAATGTCGTATAATCTATACAAGACAAGAGGTACTATTATGAGGGTGGTTTGACCTGCTGCATTAAAACACAGATTGTAGCTGAGGAATTTCTGTATGAAGCCTATAACCTCTGGCTGAACTGGAGTGTGCCTTTCAGAAAGGAATCCAGGCTTTTGCTGTAAGACCCCCCCCAGCCCACACAGTCCACATCTGCTGTAGGTACACTGTTGAAATACTCAGCTACACTCTCTCTGTGTTTGTGTGTTTAAAAAAAAAAAAGCCACCAAAGATACTTTTGGCCAGATTCCTGTGGGGGACTTCAATATACAAAGTGCCAGTTACATGCTGAAGACCTGCACGTGCTGGTGCTTTCAGAGCAGTGATCCATTGCTTCCTAAACTTATCAATGCTTATGGTTTTGCTGGTAGAGAAGGTCCACACAGATAATATCATAGGCATATCATAGGCAACAGGCTGGTCAGACTCATGTCCAAGCCCTGGTAGATCTGCGCACCATGCATTTCCCTGCCCATCTTGTCTCTGGAGTTCTCAAAACATGCATGACCATACCAAAACACAGAGATCCCAATTCTTCCTTCCTGCTGTTTGGTAGCATATTAGGGCCCCCATGGGGGGGTGTGGGAAGCCAAGTTGGAGCTCCTCTCCTACCTCATTTAGAATAGAGGTTTGGGTTGTAATCTCTTAGAGATGCTCTAACCACAGGATTTTCAGAGATGCTCCCACAACTCTTCCCAGTTAAGCATTCATGAGCCAGAAAGTATTAGGAATTCCTCTAATACTCAATTACTTCATAAAAAGTACAGCTGGTTAACTGGGAGAGAATGAATTTCATCCTGCAGAACACTGTGTCGCTGCAGTGAACTTAACCCTTTTCTCAACCTGAATTTGAACCAAATTCCAGCTACTGTATTTCATCGTATTTCTGATGTTCAGACCAAAGAGCAATTAACTGCTTACTTTTAACCTCATATAAGTACCTGGCCTGCAGTTCTCTGGTTGCTTTAATTTGACAAACCCCAGTCAGAGCTCCCTGTCCTCCAGACCTGACGGTTGGTCTGTGGTGCCTCAGCACTGGTGTAGTAAGTCTGGCAGTGAACTGATCTGAACCCAGCAAAAGGATTGTTCCTCAGCCAGATTGGTTATCTGCTCACTCACAACTCAGCTTTACAGAACAGAGGCAAGGAGAATGCCCAGAGGAGTGGGGACTGAAGGTCTGGACTGACCCTTCCAGTGGCAGTGAAGATACCTCCAGGGTGATGGCAGTTCCTTACTTGACCTGTCTGAGAGATCCTGCAAAGTCCCATGAACTCTCTGGTGGCTGAAATCCAGGCCAAACACACATCAACTGAAATGGAAGAACTCTGCAACTCCTAGCTGGGCAAATTTGGCAGAGCTAGACCCACATTTCTTTGGTGCATGGCAGTGCTGAAAGACATCTCAGGAAAAATCTCAGCCTCTGCTTTAACTGGATTGATATGCACACTGTAGCTCACGATAGGAATTGGGCTGCTCATTGCACTGCCTCTGGCTTCTTAAATTCATTTCTGGAAAGGGGAGGAATAATCCTTCATTCTTCTTTTGAGAACAGCTAGAAATATTTTGAGGTGCTAAAGGAATATAACCAAAACATAAGACATTTCTTTTTACTTCTATGGCTATTACAAGGAACAGAACTGCTGCAAGAACATTTTGTGAAGGATTTTCATTGGTCTTTTCTGCTGCTTTTCAGTGTTAAATCTAATAGGATTTGCCCGGCAGTGTACTGAATTGGCCTGGCACTGCTGGTAAAACTGTTTATTTCTTCTTCGGGATGGGTAGAAAGAGGCTTCCTGCTACAAAATTCAGATTTGGTGGAACCTTAGGTTTTCTAGAGTTTTTCCTATCTTCCCAAAACCTTTCCAATGGGAAGAGCAATAAACTCTGTGAAACAGGGAAGGTTATCCTGTCTTACTGTCATTGAGATGGACCATGTCACATGATTCAAATCCATGAGAGAGAGCAATTGCTCCTTCAGGAATCTTTGCAGGTTTGCAGGCTATGTCAGAGAGGAGTGTTTTTTGTTATTGTAGAGTTATGCTGCTCCAGTGCCTTGAAGGGCTCTAGGTAAACTTTTAGTGGACTTGTGGTATAAGACCTCCTTCCCTGCAGACCAAATCCATGCCATAACTCTATAGAGACAAGAGGATGTGGTGAAAAGTTTCAGGGGATTGATCTAATATCTTGCTGCAAAAAAAAGGGCATGCTCACACTGTTGCCGCTGGTTGTGAGAGCCCTCTGGCTTTGGCTTGTCCAACAGCCTGGTGAGCTGATGCAATGTGCCATCTGCTAGAAAACTAACTTGGCAGAAGGAATCTATTAGTTTTCTGCTGCGTTAGTGAGCTGAACTGGTCCTGCTGTGAGCCAGTGACTGCTGCAGAGGGTCCAAGGGGAGCAGGAGTAGGTGTGGGAGGAGTGGTGGTGGGAGAGGGCTCACCCGTGGTGTCTCTGGAGATATTTTTTTTTTAATATTCTGGGAAAGGATGGTTCTGATTTATGACCAGTTGGTTAAATTTCTTCTTTTAGAATCATCTTTTTAGGTATCTGAACATCATTCAGATTCCTACATTAAGCAATTAACTACTTGATTTAACTCTACCCAGTCAGAGGAACTTTTCCTTTAGTCACCCCTCACCCCCAAACCAATTCATCATCTTAATAAAATCAGCAAACCAACTACATCCAACGCCAGCAATATCTGAACTTTATTAGGTCACCCAAAGTAGTGTATAATAAAGTTGAGAGCTGGGTTTAGCTGAGACCACATGCTGAGTTTCAATCCACAGTAAGTCTCTGCACCGTAGCTATAAATCCCAGGACATAGCATAGGAGTGCTAATGGACCCTCAGTTTCAGTGCCACTACCAGGCAATAATATCTGTAATAGCAGCTAACAAAGATACAACCAACCAAGCTCTTCAGGGTTCAGCAACTGCTCCCAGGGTTGGAGCACAGCTCATTTATTTTCTTCTCTTCATTCCACTAGAGCAGCTCCAAGCCGTGACAGCACATGGGGATAATTGAAGCAAAAGTGCTCAACCCTGACTGCCCAATCTTCTCATAAAACAATCCTAGGATTGTTCTGAGGACCGTTGGCACAACAAACCTCGCGCTGCAAATTTTGCTCCATAATTAGCAAGCAGTTGCTGTCATGCCTGTCAGATGGGTTTATGTGACGGAGTGAATAGAACAACAATTGACTGTCTTCCCTTGCAACCAAGGAGAAGAAACCGCTTTGAGTGAAGCTGACAATTATGTAAAAGGAACTAAATGAATTTGGCTTACGGTTCACACTTACCCCTCACAGATGGAAGGCAGGACCTCTGAGGCCCGTTTCTGAGTCCTTGCCCCTTTGTACCTGATTAGTCGCTGGCTAAGTGCCTAATGAGGTTCAGAGAAAACAAAACCAGTACTGAGGGCTTTTTATTGTCTTTCTTGTCCTTATAGAGCAGGGATTTACCACGTGGTTTGAATCCAAGTTCAAAACCTGATCTTATCACCCAGTTGATGACAGACACAACTGTGTTTTCACAAAAACAGAAAGACTAGTGCTACCATGAGTTGGGCAATAGATAGGTAGAAAAACAAACAAGCTTTGGAAATTTGAGGTACCCCATTTACACATATGCCTTCCCAAGATATTAATACACAAGGCAGTCATGCCAGGTGTTTCCCAACCACCAACTGATGGTAGTGATGGAAGCAGCAATGTAGAGGAGACTCCAGGGATCTGCTAGCATTTTACCATTACTCATTTCTAACCTGGTCTAGAACAATCCTCATGAGGAATATAGAAACTCTGTCTCTCTGTGAGCAGTAACAGCTGGAGCTGCTGCTGGAATTGATAGAAAGACAGGCTTAGAGAATAGGAAGTCTTAGAGATTAATACCTGCTTATCCTGATCTCATCTCAGTAGGAAAGCACTTAAGATCAGGGATGAGCAAACTGGGATACTTCTTCATGCAAAGTGGGAATTCTTTCTTTTGCTCTGAAATGCACAGGATGTTGCTTAGGAAATGTTGTCCCAGTACAATATGCACATGGGGAATCAAATTTGGGTTGGACTGCAAGCAGAAAGAACTTTCACAATGCTCATGGCCCATAGGATTGCCTGAGGACAAAGAGCTCCTCTCACCTATACCCAGGCAGCTCCTCTGAGCATCCCAGACTTAGCAGGGATAGATAGAGCACTGCTGTCCAGGGACCTCAGTGAATCCTGACATGTTGGAAACTGCCTGAGTGAAGTGATTAAACTGGTAAAGGCAGAGTTTGGGATGTGTAAAAGGAATGAGCTGGGGATGTGGGATAAAACACAGAGTTGCTAAAGCTGTCTTTTCTTTGCTGTCATCTGAGTCTGCCCTTTTGAAGGAAAGGAAGGTGCTTGAATGAGACATCAAACAGCTTTACTGCTCTCTCTCTGGTACAGGAAAGGTGTACAGAAAATCCAGACCATGACATCCCAGCTCTCACTGCTTGTTGTCTCTCCTTCCCCAGCAGTCTTCATAGTAAATGCTTCTCTTTCTCAGGGTTTTCCTGACTTCTGAGTTGCTTGCTGCTACATTTGGTTACAGCAGTACCCTTCTCCTTTGGGAAGCCTTGTCTCGTCTATCATTAAAATGTCAGTCAATTTACCATTAGATAGTGAATATCTGGGTGAGGATAAGACTGAACCCTACAAGCACTAACTTTGTATTTTCCTCCTCTTGCATTCATTGGGGAGCTGGTATGAAGATCCTGAGATCCTACCTGTGTCTAATGGACTGTCAGCATTACAAGCATATCCAGCAAATAAGGATCTCATATATCTGTGGATACGTAATCTTGACCTTCTCTTATACACTCTCCTTCCTGTGTGTCTCTGTGGACATATGCTCTCAAACTTAACCAAAACAGATCCACCCTCTGAACACACCAAACCTGTAAGATAACTCTTGGAAATTCCTGTTTATAAAAGCCTAGTAAAATCCAGGCCCAAATATGTGGGCAAAATCCCAGTGCTTTCAGTGCACAATTCAGTTGTCTCCATTCCAGCTGTGTCTGTCTCTTTCAAAGGGACACAACCTTCTTCTAACTGTAAAATTAGCTCATTATAAGTTGCAGTTTTCAAAACTGGCTGTAGGTCTTGGAGCTGAAACTGTAAAATACTAATGGGTTTGGCTTTTTTAAACTGTGTTTGAAAGGGAGAGAGAAGAGAGGATTGTACTTGAGAAATATTTTCATATAGTGCAAAAAACCAGCTGGCAGACACAAGTGACTGTTCTGTGACTTGATAGAAGCTTTTACCAGAAACTTTCATAAAAGGAAAACCCAAGAGGACTTTGGGAAGTGGGGCTACAAATGATGTTTGTCTTTTCTACTATTGATAGCTAATACACACCAGCTCCCTTGAGGTAGCAATACAGTAAAGACAAGACACATTAGTTTTGTCATGGAGTAAATTCACTGAGAGGCTTAGGGTTGACCCATCAAATTTATCTCATGATAAAATGAAAGTGCTTTTATTTTCCCTGTTTATTTCAACTTTGTTAACAGGCATTAGCTACCCTGAGGCAAAAAGGCAGCTTAGCACTAAAGTCAAGCCAGAGGGTCCCACTAAATTCGCTGGAGAATAGAATGTGACACACTGTTTACTTTCTCTTCCAAATGCATTATTTATATGAATGTTGTAGCAATTATGTGATTATACAGAAGTTAATGCACAACAATAAACCAAAGGATCATCAAAGAAATGCTAATGGCAGGGAATGCTTTTTGTTTAAATTGTGGATTCACATTTCTTTTTCCCTTTTCCTTGAGGGCTACAAGAAGAGAAGATTTGCAAACCTAATAAAAGATTCTGCAAATGTCAAATCTTTGAGTACAGGAAAGGAAATGAAATCCATGTTCCCGTCTCCCTGTCTTTCTTCCAACTCCCTTTAAATATGAACAGCTTCAGAAAATTGATTAATTTGTTTCACCTTTTGTTTTGGCCTAAATGGTTATGTGGGGCATAGAAAGAGTGACTCTGGGGCAAGGGCTGAGGGCCAAGGGCCAGGTGAGTGTCCCCTTAATCCTGCCAGGGAGGGTGAAGGGCTTGAGGTGGACTGGGCATATCCTTCTGGGTTCACAGATGGTTTGGCAATGGTGATTTGGCTTTTACAGCCATTGGGACTGCTAGGAAGAGATAAGATACATCTGACCAAGCAGGACAACACATATTTCCCAACAGGCTGGCCAGTCTGAAGAGGAGGGATTCAATCCAGGAATGACAGAAAAGGGAGATGACAACTCACAAAGAAGTGTTGACATGGCAGACCAAGATGGCAAACAAAGGGCACAGGGTGGAGAGACCTCAAAGTCAACAATCAAGACAGAGGGGAATGCACCCCAAGCATGTACACACAGGTAAGAAAGAGGAGTCCAGGAGAGTTGGACATTGGAAGGGTCATTTCCTCCAAAATCAAGAACAGTCAATCCTGATGTGGAGAAACTCAAAGGCAGAAGGAGGCCTATATGCATGAACAAGGTGCTCGTAACAAAACTCAAGCACAAAACCAAAGTACACAAGAAATGTAATTAGAGTGAGGTGACCTGGAAAGGATATGGAGACATAGTCCAACACTGTTAGGAAAGGCCATTCAGGGACCTTGACAGGCTGAAGCAATGGGCTGATGGCAACCTTGGTCAGGGCAATCCCAAACATGGATACAGACTGGGAGATGAATGGACTGAAAGCTGCCCTGCGGAGAAGGACTTGGGGTAGTAGTGGATGAAAAACTGAATATGACCTGGAAATAAGCACTTGCATCCCAGAAAGCCAACCATATCCTGGGCTGTATCCAAAAAAACATGGCTAGCAGGTCAAGGGAGGTGATTCTGTCCCTCCACTCAGCTCTTGTGAGACCCCACCTCGAGTGCTGTGTCCAGCTCTGAGGTCCCCAACATAAAAAGGACATAGACTAGTTGGAGCAATTCCAGAGAAGGGCCATGGAGGTGATCAGGGGGCTGGAGTACCTATCCTACAAAGACAGTATGAGAGAGTTGGGTCTGTTCAGTTTGGGTAAGAGAAGGCTTCAGGGAGACCTTATAGCAGCTTTCCAATACCTGAAGGTAGCCTACGAGAAAGCTAGAGGGGGACTTTTTAAAAGGGCCTGTAATGATAGGACAAGGAGTAACGGGTTTAAACTGAAAGAGGGCAGATTTAGGTTAGGAAGAAATTCTTCCCAGGGAGGGTGGTGAAGCACTGGAACAGGTTGCCCAGAGAAGCTGTGGATGCCCCATCCCTGGAAGTGTTTAAGGCCAGGCTGGATGAGGCTTTGAGCAACCTGGTCTGGCGGAGGGTGTCCCTGCCCATGGCAGGGGGGGTGGAACTGGATGATCTTTAAGGTCCCTTCCAACCCAAACCATTCTATGATTTTATGAACTTCATGAAGTTTAACAAACAGAAGTGTCAAGTCCATATCTGGGCAGGAATATATACCAAGCCAGGATGGTGGCCAACCAGCTCAAAAGCAGCTCTGTAGAAGAGGCCTTGGGAGTTCTGGTAGACACCAAGTTGAACATGAACCACCAAATTGCCCCTGGGGCAAAGGCGACCAAGAGGATTCTGGGCTGCTTTAGGTAGTACATCAATAACAGGTCAGGGGATGTTATCCTTTCCCTCTCCCCAGCCCTGGTGAGACACAACTGGAGTACTATGTCCAGTTCTGGGTTCCCCAGTGCAAGAGAGAGATTGACGTACTGGATAGAGTCCAATGAAGGGCCATAAAGATGATTAAAAGACTGAAGCATCTGACATATAAGGAAAGCCTGAGAAAGCTGCAACTATTCAGCCTGGAGAAGGCTCAGGTTGATCTTACTCGTGCATATAAACACCTGACGGGAGTGAATGTAGAAGATGGAGCCAGGATATTTCCTGTGTACAGTGACAGCACAAGAGGCCACTTACAGAAGAAAAGCCCTTTTACTATAGGGGTGGTTAAAGAAAGAATAGAATTTACACAGATTTACTAGATGCTTTTAGCTATGCTCCACAGTGTAGTGGTATAAAACTTTTCTGTTGATGCTCAATAAGACACAATTTTCAGAAGTTTTCATTCACTCTAAGCTACAACTTGAGACAGTGCAAGCTAGCATTGCCAGAGCTACTTTCTTAATTCATGAAGGTTGTTTTGATCTGCTGAAAATTATTAAGCTATGCAATATTCTCAAAATAAAAGATCGTATTTAACTTCAGCACTGAATATGTCTTTTGTTAAGGGAAAGTATGAATTATTAATTAAAAAATTCCAAAACTTAAAAAACCTCAAGCTGCTCAGCTTCCTAAAGATTCACAGGAGGCAGCACTAGTACAGAGCTTTCAGTGCAATGCTTTTCAGTCCCTCTGCCTGCACAGGTATTGGTACGGGACTGGGGCCCTCAGGAGTTGTGCTGTCTGCTTCAGCATCAGAGTTCAAAGTGAAGAAGTGGAGCACAGTCATTCCCTCAGCCTTGCCAACTGAAATGCAAGTTGAATTACTACCTTGCTTCTGCGTCTTGACAATGCAGGTGAAGGCATGAAACCTGAAGCAATGGATTTTCAGATTAGTGGGCACAAAGTCAGAGCATGAATGAGCTGATGAAAAAAACTCTTCGCCTGCACTGGTAGAAATATTCTTCATTAAAAAAATGAGAATTGTGTAGTTTGTGGCCAAGCCTTTGCATGTTAACCCTTAGAATAAGAAGCATAATAAAATAAGCTGTGCAGACCTTTATCAGAATAAATTCTGCATGGTGGTCCTTTAGCTGAAGTACTAGGCTACGAAATGTCCAGGAAACCCAGCTTTGCATCCAAAACCCTTCTGCTCATTGTCGGTGCCTGCTTGATAACGTTGTGTTGCAGTGCTGGGCACAGACACGGTGGGAGATAAAGTAAGAGCTTTTTCAAAGTCAGTGGGAGTCTGACTGCCTTGAAATCAATGACAAGGGTTTCAGTCTGGAAATGCGCTGCTGCTTAGTGGGAGGTGGGGATGGCGGTGATGGCTTTGAAAGCGTGGCTCTGTTCCAGCCCTTCGGCGCTGTGCAGTGGAGTCGTCTCCACTGGGCTGGGGATCCCAGGAGTACCCTCACCCTTGTGCTGCCTTGACCTGCTCTTTTCTCCCATGCCACGTGAGATAGCCATGGCACAGCAGACACAGACCATGGGCTGTAAAGCAGGTTTTGTGGTTTCTTTGGACTTTTCAATTTAAGCGAGACAGTTCAGGTTCATTGGGGAAATCCAGTTTAGAACATGGGTTTTCAGTGGGGACTCAGAGCCAAGTTATTTCTAAACAGTGAAAAACATTGTGCCCTGCAACTCATAGAAGATAAGTAAGTAAAATGTTACACATACTGGAATATGTTGTCTCTGGCACTGAAAAGATCACAAATTTTGCGTCTCGAATGATATCAATGAATGTTAGAGACTGAAATTCTGTTCCTATTTTGAACTGCACAACCCCAGAGAGGTTGTTCTTAAGAGTATGCCATATTTTTTTGATTGAGTTTGCTTTGTTTCTGTTTTATATCCTGCTACTGTTAACTCTTTGGGTCCCATTTGACTTTCTGTTGAAGTTAATTAGGATTTTCACATTAAGTTCAGGGGAAGCAGGACTTGACCTTTATTGAATGTTAATTGGAAATGGAAACAAAACCTGTGTTCTGGATACTATTATTCTATTTGCTGTTGTAGACTATGCTTGAGTTATATGAATACTAAAACCTTGGCAGGCATATACCCTAATAGATTACTTCTTGATTCTGAGAGGAGTTCAGTGAATATTATTACAATTCTAGCAGTAGCCTTTTTGCCTTTGGCTTCAAATTGGTGTCTTACTCTCTGTGGGCACCCATGTGAGACCTGGAGGCCTTAGGCAGCTAGGTAAAATAGTCTCAATTCTGTAAACTAGCAGTAGACTTCCTGCGACACGGAAACGTGCCAGAGAGGAGGCAATGCTGCTGCTGCCTGGTGAGCAGGAGAAGCATGATGGCCTGTGCACATAGCTAATGCTCAGCCTGGTAGAAAGAGTCCTTCTAAAACTATGCATCCACATTTTGGCTTTACTCTTGCCTTCATGAGTAAAAATAGTAGCTTGAACATCCCCTTTGCTGGAGCACCAGCCTTATAGAAAACCTGAATTCAGAAGCTGCTACTTTGTTCATCAAACACAGGTAAGGAGAGTTAAAAGGATCCAAGAAAACTTTAAAACCTATGAAATTAAATTAATTTTTGTTGCACAGGAAATATGTAGATGTAGGCAAAATAACAAACATGTCTACATGAATTTCTTTTTCTTGGATCCCTCACTGAGCTTGAACACTTATTTACTGGAGTACAAAGTAATCCTTGTTTTTGCTTCCTCTCCTCCAGACCAAACATTCTTCTTCAGGTGAATCCAGGTTATTTCTTCCTCACAAAATTACAGTGTCTGTAATGTAACATGTCTCAGCATATGGCACAGTGATGCAGAAGGCCAGTGGGAACAAACAGAAATGATATAACAAGCAGAGAGAGTATTGCTTTATCCCCTTCCTCCCCACCTTTACCTCCCATCTCATCCCTGCCTCCTGACTGATGGTTGTCAGGTTGTGTCAGCACTCGTCAGCAGTTAAGATACTGGGATGACAGAAGCATAACATCCAAAGCCTCTTTTGGGACAAGGTTACCTCCTTTGCTGTATATGAAGGGCACAATTTGAGAAGCAGAAACTGGGATGCTCAGAAATGCATGCCCAGAAAAGTCAAACTTATGTATGCAGAGCACTTCACTCTTGGATACTTACGTGGTGCTCTGATGGTCTAAATTTTGGACTTGGTCACCTAGAGTAGTGCTTAGGCAGCAGCTAAGTATTTAGCTCACGCCGTGGATAGATCCCATAAGGAACTAAATTTGGACTTGCGGAGTTAGGGGTTGAGGTTATGGTGAACGTTATATTCTAAATTTGAACTGAAATACTTTCTAACTTTGCCATCATACATAAAATCCCAAATCTATGTTAGGCTTGAAACACTTCATATGTAATGTGAAGCCATGGGAGATTTATTTTTTCTTTTGGAATGTTTGAGGCAAATCATCTGAGTCTTTTGGATTTAAAATGCAGAGAAAAACAGGCACGTGTCTGACTTCTAAAAATACACTCTAAAGAGAGGAAAGTCAGTAGGTTCAGGACAAACCCAGTGACCCTGTACAAAGGACAAGGAGATCCTGGCAGCCAGTCTAGCCTGTAGCACTACACTGGATAATCTGAAGACAGTGTGTACAAGGTGCCTTAAAACAAAACCTCTTCTTCTAGGGCCTGCTTTGTAGCCAGCAGACCTTCCTGACCAGGAGTAGCTCCACTTTGCAGAGAATATGTTTGTTTTCAGTTTATGGGCACATTGCTATTTTTCTTTTGGCAGGTCTCCCACTCTTGCCTCACCACATTGCTTCATACCTGTCAGCTTCTTTTTGTACCTGGGTGCCCTCCGCTGCTCCTTGGTCATCTTGACCAGATGTCATCTCTGTTTAAATAGTGGCAGGCAGCCAGGGAATACTCCTTTGCAAACCCAGAAGTAGTAGTGAATTCACAGCCAGCACAATAACCCTACATGGACATCTTTGGAGAGCCTGGAATTGGTTGCCCTCTTCCAAAACTCACAAGTTCAGTCCTGTCTGCAGGAGAGTCACCAAAATCCTAGTGCACACCTCAGGGCAGTCGGTGGAAAGGGCGCTGCTGACTGTGAGTCAAGGAAGAAGAACGTGGTGGGGAAGTACCTGAGATCTGGGGGCCAACATGCAAACCCCAGACAGCCTACGAACAGGAGGCAGTTGAAATGCTCGCTTATTTTGGAAAGAGCCAAGAGCTTTTCTTTTCTGCTTGTCCAATCTTTAAAATGCTAATTTTCCTGTGATATCAAATCCCATAATTATCGGTCACACAGATAATCTTGATAATTTTCTTTCCAGAGTTATTTCCTGTTCTTTCTCTCTCACCCTGTTATGATCCCCTTCAAGAAATAGGCACCAGAGAAGCCAGAAAGTTCAGTGTGTTTCATGTCTGGCATGTTTATTGTAGCAGAACAATTACCACAGACTCCTATCAGTTTTGTAGTGTGTTTTTTATGCCGATTTGGAGGTACCAGATGAGAGTGTAATGCAACAACAGCACTCCAATTTGACATGGGTCATGAAGGGCAAAATTGCTGGCTAGGGACTACCCTTTGAGCCCCAGCACACACCACCCAGCTCAGTAGAAATACTGCTCCTTCTCGCACCTTTTCATTGTCTTTCAGACTCCAAACCATCTTCGTGTGCCAAAGATCTGCAGGGGACTGACACTGCGAGGGCGGGAGGACAGCTGGGAAGTGTGATGAGGGCAATTGCTTGCTGGCTGAATGCTGAACGTAGTGCTCTACTCCCATATTAGGGATTAGACAAGGTGGGAAGTGTTTTCAAAGCCTCCTCCTGTCCTGAAGCAACCTTCAGAAGAAAAGGGGAACTGCCACCTGAAAAGGAATGAAGAAAATTAACATTTTATCGATGGCGGGGTTAGTATTCTCTGAGTCTGTTCAAAGCAGTTGGGCTAAACTGTCCCTATGCAGCCACTGGAGAAAGACTGGCACATCCAGAGAGCTCAGGATCTTGTCCCTGTTAAAAACTTCTAGGGTGGAAAGCCATCCTAAGCAGAACCACTCCGAATCAAGGTCAGCTCACTTTCCTCCTCTGGGTCTCACTTTGCCATGTAATCCAATCCTCCAGGAAGCTGCTGCCCAAGTTACCCTCCTGCATGGCCACAAGCGTGCAGGCATCACCGTGCTCATGTTAATCATTACCCTTATCACAGTCATGGCATTTGTACTGAGCAGGTCAGAGCATGGCACGAAGGCTGAGTCCCACACACACTTTCCTTGGTGATAAAACCCATTTTAGAGTGGTTCTGGCTGTCTTCTCCCACTGACTGCCGCTGAAACATCCAGCGTGTATTGAAATAACATGATTTTTGCTTATTAAAATACACAGTTTTAATCTTCACTGTCATTTCACAATATTAGGGCCCACTTTCTATTTCATACCTAAACTTCCAAGGTTGAAAGGGCAGATCTTGGATTCATATGACCCTTCAGTAAAAGACAAAAAGCATTAGCAAGGAAGGGTTGAACAATGAGAACTTCTCTCCTGTAATCTGGGTGACAAAATACTAGGTCAGAGTAGCCAAATCCCAACACTGGGCAGTTTTATAAAAACTTTTATAAGTTTTTATGTGATCTGGACACTGCAGAGGTGATCAGATTACACAACCTCCTGCAATCCCTTCCAATTCTCTTTTTTTTTCCAAATAGAATCTGTAAACTAATGCATTGCTATCCAGCCTAAAAAGTAGGAAGCCTGGCTGTGGTTGCTGTGCAGCTTAGTTAGTGAGATCCTTAGGTAGTGACTGATAAGAAGATGCATTTCAGATTAAATTGGCTGTAGGACCAACACAGATCTACACAAGGTACTTGTGATTTTCTACTGAGAGGCTCTGCAGATCAGGAAATGTCCATGTACATCATTTAGGCATGAACAGCATAAACTGAACATGCAACAGTGCATGCAAGTGGGGTTCTCAGGCGTATGTCTTGTCTATAGATGAAGTAACCCAAGAGCTAAGAAGAGGTGTAACAGAGGACAATAACAAAACTCATGCACATGCCTGCAAAAGGAACTGAATGCATAAAGAGATGTAGGATGTAGTTTGGATTTCTTTTCTGGTTTTTGGTCAGTTAAGAATCTCATCCTCTTTTTTAGGTATTTGATCAGACTTTGCTCCCCATCTATTTGGAAGCTACATGGGTTGGTAAGGATCTGTAACTGTGTGATGAATCCAGTGCTGCGCTTTACGGCTGGGAAAGGTTTAATCCCTATTAAAGCTTAATTCCTTAATCCGTATAGAAAGGAGGATTAGAAACAGAGTCTGGAGCAGCTGTGGTTCTGAGTGAGCAGTTGTCCTCAGGAGTGCATTTGCATGGTGGTGTTCCCAAGGTTCTGAAGGTGGTTAGGAGACAGGGCAGCCAAAGGCAGGATGGCCAAAAGTGGCAGGCTCTGCTTTTCTGGACTTAGCCAAAGTCTGTGCATATTTTGACTTCTTGCTCATTTGGGCCCAAGTTATATGTTTAATGGCTATCCACAAATGTTTGCACAAAAGGCTGGGTTGCCTGCTTGTGCAAACTTTTTGGAATAATCTTCAGTCAGTAAATCATGGGTTGGGAGCAGAAATAAAACAGTGACTGGAAAATAAGCAGTGGCACAAGAGCTCTCGCAGCTGTGCCAGAAGACAAGCTTAAACCTGCATGTTCTCCTGTGGCCACGGTGGACATGGGCAGATATCTCCTACCTTCTGGCCTGTGCCACAGCTCCTTCTGGTCATGTTCAGGCACAGTAGCATTTTCTTATATGGGCGGACAACTGTTGCAACTATAATTATAGATAGTAAACGCATTAGAGAAGATAAAGTCTCCTGGTGAGTGACTCATGAACAGGAAAAAGGACACAGCTTGTCAAAGGCATCAACAATAAATGGCCAGCTCTGCTCTTTCCTCTGGTTCAGGGAGGCTGCAATTTGCAGCTCCCGAGCTGCACTTGGGCTCAGCAGTGATTCAACTGCAGAAGCTCAGCTAAAGGGATAATGCCAGAAAATTGTAACCTGAGAAAAGATCCCTCGAACAACACTGTCAGGCACTGTGGTGCTGGTCTTTGTTTGTCCCTCCTCATTGATTTGTTTATACTGGAATGGAAAGGTAAAATAATATTCAGTTTTGTAAACAGATCATCAGTAAAATACCCTTTGTTAATATTAATAAATAGCTTGCTTAAGAAAAAACCCCAAGTCCCTGTGGTAGGTATTAGCCTTTGGTTTCCAGTTACTCAACCTCTTTACAAGTCTTAGAGATCTCATAAACTTTGAATGTTGTAGTAAAAATATTTATAGGGTAAGTCAAAGAAAAACATAAAATTGCATTCAAGTTTTGACAGGAGTGAAACTACTTATCCTGCTTATTTTTTATTATAGAAAACTGGATGCTGTGACCTCACTAAAAAATGATAGCTATTTAAGCAGAAAGGTTGGAAAGGGTTTTGTGGATGTTAGTGTTTCCTTTCTGAAGTATTAATATTTACCTTGGGAAACTCTTAAGTGCTTAATTGGAAAAGACAGACCAGAGGTACTCGTGGTGTCACAGGCTATTTATGGAGCCACAACAAAACTCTGCATGATAATTCCAGATGATATCTCAGTCAGAAGCTACATTGACCTGCATTTTCACTGATCCAGGATTTGGGCTTAGTAAAGGCTATTTCCACCATGAACACCTGAATTCCACCTCAGGTGCTTCAACTCACCAGTCAGATCCTACAAAACCCGCTTTCAACTTTGTCTAATCCTGTAGATGCCTAAAGCCCTTACAGCACCTCAGTTTCCACTGGCACCCCACCCTGATCCAGATACCACCAGGCTGCAGGGAACTCCAGATAAGCCTCTGCCTACCTGGCCACTGCCTTATCTTGCTTCTGAAGCCAGCAGGTAGGCTTGGAGCATGCTTGGTGCCTCAGACTTTTCATGGCAAACAGCACAGGGCATGATTTCCAGGTCTGGGCTGCCTGCCTGCCGCTCTGTACTGTATCACCTGTACTGGGAAAGGGAGACCTGCTTATAAATTCTCACCTGGTTTCAGATACTTTCAGATCCCAGGGAAATGCTTGAGACAATCTGAGATATTTTTTCCTCTATTTCTTTGTTGACTTGGCTCTATGTCATAGTAATAGATATGCTGGGGAGCTGTGCGAAAGACACACTGATTAACCCCTAGGTTATAAAGACACTTAAGGTATGGGAAAGCTGCAGTCAAGTCAGACCCAGGCTGAGACAAGTAAAGGATGCTGGGTTTCGCTCTCTGTTAACCAGGCTTTTTAGGAGACCTGATAGTGAACATCCTAAATCATTATCTGTCTTAAAAATTCAGGCCTAAATCCCATAAAAGAAATGTAAATTTTGGTCAGGGCTGAGAAGAGAAGCAGAAAAAGGTCTGAAAAGGCTTTGCTTAAAATGCCTGTTTTAATCGTGAGGATTTCCATTCTGCAAGAGACTCTGTTCAGTTGAGAAGGTGCTCGAAGGGACAGGGACAGCCTAATCACATTTCCTGAAAAACAAGTGTCACATAGCACACCTAGTACGAGTCTAAGCACTAAATTATCAAGTGACCTGAGCTGCCATTTAAGCACTAAAGCATGTGGCTGCGTTATTTTTAAGATCTGAAGTGAAAAATTTGATCATCACATCCCAGAGCACTTGAGCTGGTGGCACCTCTGATCATCCAGCTTTCATCTGGCCTCCTCCACGGAGAGTAGCTGCTGGAAAAATCTTTCACAAAAATTTTCAAAAAGAAATCCTGTTTTATCACTTTCCTGATGAAGATTGGTTCTTCCGCCACAGCAGGGTTTCAGTGATGGCTCATGGCGGGCAGGCTGCAAGGCACCTCTTTCCCAGAGTGCGAGCTGGGGGCCAGGCACTCACTGCAATGGGAATCTCCTTTAAAAATTGTTGCATTCCTGATTCATCCTAGGATTTGGATTAAAAATTATGTAATAAGAAGTGACGTTTTCTTTGGGGTAAACACTCAAAAGACCGTCCTCTGCAGCCTTGGCAATGCATCCATGTGCTGCTCTGCAAATGGGGTTGCTGGCGCAGCTCCCCTAAAGGGATCCTGGCCGAGGGGTTTGCTCAGCCGTGCTGGGAGGCGAGTGAGGGGGCAGGTCATACTGCTGTACTTAACACCCACAGCTCTCACAGTGTTAACACACACCTGGAGCTTTTTATTATTATAAAATAGGAGTTTAGTTAAATTACTATCCCACTGTATTTAGACACAATATCCAAAATTTTCAAGACTGCAAGCCAAAAGTTTTTTAAAAAAGTGCTATAAGTCCCTGTCTCTGTTTTGAGAGCTCTTTTTCATTAGAAGGTGTCCAGTATATGATTGTCCTTTCTCTGTCTTTTGTAGATGAGGCATCATGACTTCTCTTAGGAATGGATTTTATGGGTAGCAATACAGAAATAATTTCATAAGAACTCTCACTTCTTGCAGCATCAGCTACAAGTCACAACATAAAACCACCAAACCCTTGAAGATTATGTGAGAGCTATGGTTTGATGAGCCATTAAATCAGGTAACCATTATTCTGGATATTTCAGTTAAAAAAATGTTTTAATGCTGTCTTTTTACTGCACTGCTTACTTTACATGATCCTGTTTTTAATCAGCTCCCTCGGTAAGAACCATGGATAAATACCACCTTCACATGTGCGCACAAGTTCTGAACTTTGAACGAATGCAGTATGTTAATACATATTAATCTGTTTACTTACTTAGACTGTGTCTGGTCACAGCCAATAAATCCACAAATCCCGGCACTGCTGATTGTACGGCGGGCATGTAGGCACACAGTACACAAGGAAAAACCTGGAAATTTGTCAGCTCATGGAAAACTGGACCTTACTTTGTAAATGGGATGGTGCATCTGCTGAAGACATGCACTGGTCTTTACCATGGGATGGTAGCTCCTTTGGTTTTGCACACACTGCAGAGCAGGATGCTGCTCTCACCTCAGGGATGTGGTCCTAAATTCACTGGATTGCTGGATGTTACCTACGAGCACAGCCTCACTGAGTGCACTCAAGTCTCATGCAAGACATCAATCCAGGTGTTATGGAGGGGTTATGTGATTTTTTTTTCCCACCGTGATAGAACCAGAAAAGGGCTGGGTAAGACTCATGTACTTTGCATATAGAATTGGTTTCTTTGTAGGAGAGACACATAGATGTTAATTAGGTACAAAGATATTGTGCAACCTCATCAGGGAGGCATGTGGTACTGCCTTGCATGGGTGTGTTGGTGCTGAGCTTGATGTTGTAATGACTGTGTGCCTCATTTGAGGGTTTAGGGGTAACTGGCCTCCAGGGATATTGCACTTTGAGTTTGAACTGTATGCAAAAATCATCTGACTTCTTGTTTGGAGAGAGAGAAAAAAATCTTTGCTGTGTTTTATTTCACCTTCTGAATAGGACAAAAGGCTGAGAGGGAGAATCTAGGTACAGGTTCCTCTTGGTACAAGCTCCCCGTGTCTCCCCCGTGGCTGTCTTTAATATTAAGGCTCGCTGGCATGCAGATCTGGGATGGAGTCTTTCGGAGTAAAGCTGTACCTTAATTTGACTGAAAAAGTGCTACTAGTTAGGGGTTGGGGGATGTGGGTCTCTCCTCCTCCCTGAGCTCTGCTTTCTATAAGCGCCTCTGGAGCTTGATCCGTGTAGTATATCGGGGGTCCAGTAACACTTTAGTGAAGACAGATGTTAATGCTGAGTGAGCAGAAGCTAACAGACTCACAGAGCAACCTTGGCAGCTCGCCCCATTTTTCAGATTTCAATGTACCTACAAAATTTTGAAAAAAAAGAAAACAACCAAAAAAACCCAAACAAAAGAAATAAACAGAAGAAAGGTCTCTCTACATTTTGGCCTAGAGCAAACTCTGGTGTGAGTAGTTCATCAGACACACTCTCTTTAGCTCCTTAAACACACAGCTAGATCAAAATAAAGTATGAAGAGCATAAAGTAACTCACAGACACCGTTTATTAACACTGAGGTCTGTTGCAGGAAGAAAGTGACCTAGTAAATACCCTCCCTGAGTAGTAAAATAGCTGCTGTAAGGAGTTATAACAACTTTTGTGAGCTGTAATTCCCTAAGGAAAAAAAAAAAAAAAAGAGAGGCTTTTACAATCTTTCATCTCTGCTTGAAAGCAGAAATAAAAAGCCTGCCCCTAAACTACTAGGTGCTTGTGAGCAGCCTGCTAATAATGTCATCTTCTGTCTGGTCTTAAAGGAAAAGGAGAGATACGGAAAGAAAACAAACCCACAAACAGCACTGGTCAGCTTTATGAGTGCTACAACTTCAAAGGCTGGAAGAAACGCTCCCCAGACTGGCTGTTTTGAGGATTGAGAGTTCAGGAGACTTAAACGGCCTTTACGAGAGAAAATTCTGCATGAGAAGCTATCAGTTCCTGATAATACTGCAAATGGATGTCTTGCACTAGCAGTCCTGCGGGTAACAAACCAACCTACTCCAGCTCTGAGGAAAAGCCAGCAGTATGAACCTACTTATTTTTCGCTGGGATATGTTGTGTTTTAACCAAGCATATTTTACACAAGGCTGCAGTGTGGTGATGTGTATGAATACCATCCCCTTTTTTACTGGCGACTAAACTGAGATGGAGGGGAAGTGCAGCCAAAATTTTCATAAGCAATCTTAGGTTTGGGAACCTTCTATCTGGGTTGCTGAGTGTAAGATACACAGACATGTCTATTTGGGTGCTCCAAATCACCCTGACTGAAGATTTGGAGGGTACTGCCCTGTCCTGAGTGGATGCTCTATGTAGAAAGGAGGAAAGAATTGCAGGATGTTATAGGGAAAAGATTTCATAATCCAAATGGTCTCCTCATTAAAATATCCATTCTCTGTTTTACAAACAAGCGAGACTCTAGCAGTTTAGTCCTTTGGGTTTGATTTTTATTCTTGCAGAGCATAATGCATTAGTTTTACGTGGAACACGCAATACTTTTGGCAGTGTAAGACTAATGCAGATGTTGAAGTACCTTAGATGCTCTGATATCTTTATCAACACTGACCAGGAAAACCAACGCAGAAAATTTTTGGTGAGCTATGTCCAATTAAATGTATTCTTGCTTATCCTCTCTCTATACCCAATTTTTTTCCCCCATGGCAACTGCTGCTCTGAGTTTGGCTGCACAGTGTCTAAGAAAGTTTACAGAAAATGTTCTAACAATCAGAAACGTGATCATCCTCAAAGGATTTAGGACAGTAAAGGGAATGTATATCAAAAGAAAAGTAGAATGATCTCTCCATTTGCGGCACAAACAACAGTGAAATACACTAAAAAACTGCAGCAGATTGTGTGCAAGATGCTAGCACTGTGCTTGCAAATAATGAGTTAACCTGTAAGTTGACCGAAATAAATGTGCTTTTTTTTTTTTTTTTCTGTGGACAACTGAGTCTCTAACAAGAACCACGTCTGTAATAAAAGTTATGATGTCTCTAGCAGGAACTGGTAGTGCAAATCAAACATACCATTAGCTTGTCAGGCTCAGCCAAGTGAAATAACAAGCAGCTGGGTAGTGCTGTACACTGAAATGGAAAACTGTTGCCCCTTAACAGAAGATTTCCTCAGAGAAAATTAAGCATGAGGGGCAGCGACAGACCTGGTTATTCATGAGCATGGTGTCACGGAGAGGTCAGTGGAAGGACCTTACTTAAACCATCATTCTGGTTCAGGAAATGCAGCCTGACTCCTGAAGTAAGTGGAGCAAGCTCTCCCCAACACTTCGATGTGTAAATCAGGGAATTGGGGAAGTGCCTGGCACCAGGAAAAACAGAGAAGGAAGGTGCAACATGCAATTTCCCATCTGACTGACCATGCTTGGCCATCAAGACTCAAATGCTTTCAGCTCTGAGGAGATGGAGGGGAGTGTGCCTGAGTAATGTGGAAAACGGATATCTTCTTGTTTCTAAGGGTACTGAAGAATAAACCTGAAAGGGAAACATTTCCCTATGGCAGATGGGGAATTGGATGCAGACTGTGCTGGGCTAGATGAGTTTTTGTGCTTTGGACTTGTAGCTAAACCCAAGCTGTTTGTGTTGTCGCATGCTCTTTTACAAGCTTTTGGCTGATGGAGCCTGGGTGGCAGAGTGGAAAATTGTTTGGGAGGTTTGCGTAGCCGTGTGTGTGTTCCACGGCCCCAAAGCCAGACATTGTTTATTGAGTCCTGCGAGGGATCCTGGTAATCACAGCTGATTTGCAAAAGCATATCTGTTGCCCATGTGTATCAATTAGATTGCAGTATTTGTGTACAAATCACAGGCTTGATATTGATCCTGCAGCTCGTGGCCAGCTGAGAGAATTTTTATGTTTGTCTGGAGGAGGTACTGCTATTAAGACATGGTACTCCTTTTCCAAAAATCTCTGCTGCTCCTGCGAAGGTTCACCCAACTTTCAAATGCTGATCCATGTCTAACAGCTCCCTCCCATTGAATTCTAGCCCCCAAAATGTCCACAGACCACACCTCCTGACTGCCACCCTCTTGGCCCACAGATATCCCAGCTCCTCGCTTGGTCACAAAAGCCCCATATCCATTTTTTGTACTGTGTAGGAGAAGGTTGGGCTGCACTTGCCAGAATTCAGCTCTTGAAAGAGGGAACTTTAAAGGAGATAAATGTGGTTTTTTATGACTCCAAGTGCTATTGGTTCCCATCCTTTTCTCGATGGAATATGCCCAGGTCTGAACAGAAAATGAAGGAAACAGCATTTTGACCAGAAAGCTTTCTTTTCACAGAGCGATTCTAAACCATTTTCATGTGCCCATGGTACATGTAGGCACTGTTTCCACTCGCGGCGTGTCTAACCCAAACCCAAGGGGTTGTAACAGCATGTCTCTTGAAGAGGAATGGCCAGGCCATTTCTGAGTCGGCAAAGGTCCCCTCAGTTACTGCCAGACACCTGGGGTCTCTGTCTCCTGGGGGGCAATACAGGCCTCGTACGCTCACCCCCGACTGACGCTGCCCAGGGCAATTTTCAAGCTCCAAATTTTCAGAATAAAATCTGGAGTGTAAAAGTCATAGCAAGCTTTTGCCCCAGCTCTAAGAACTAGAATTGGTTAGAAAAACGCTACAAGTATATTGCAAAAGAAAATCTCCAAATACTTTTCCTTGCAACTCTTTCCATTTTCTTTTGATTTAAAAAAACAGTTGTGTTAATTTTTTTATTCAGTAACAAGAGAGGAAAACTCCCTTTCCCCTTTATCCTTCCCTGCCTCGGGAAAAAGGGAAAAAGGAAGGGAGGAAGAAAAGAGGGTTGCTGGGATGATAATGACTTGAAATGTTTTTTTCTTGAAAAGTTAAAACATTTTGGAAAGAAATTTTCCACGTTTCTTCTTGCTTTTGAAAGATCCTTTTTAAGAAAAATGCTTTAAACTCCAAGTATTGGTTAACTTTATAAACAAAATCCTTTCCCTCTTTTATTAAGGGAAGTAAACAAGGCACAAGTGATGGCTGAAGCAACAATTTCCAAGATGATTGACACACAGGAACTTTTATCTTTTCAACTATAAACTTTGATTGGTTTTCTTCCCCCCCTGCCTCACTTCCTCCTTTCCTCTTTCTAAAAAATTATTGCCTTTCAGTTTGTTTTAATGGTGTTTATGTAATGTCATAAATATTCTTGTTTAGAACTGTAATTATTCCCTAATTCTGTTCATTCTGAGAAGTTGTGCAAGTTTTTCACTGGAGGCTATGTCTTTTATGTTTGTGTGTTTCTCCATGTAAAATGCAATGTGTCCATTACTATAGCCCTGCCAGGGAATGCAGGGTTAATGCTTTTCCTTTTTCCTGGGGCAATGTTTGGAAGCGGTTTTGTGGAGTGTTTAGTATCATTCCTCTTTGGGTTAGGATTAAGGTAATTGACAGGGCGTTGGGCCAGGGGTCCTTTAGCTGTCCAACCTCGGCTGCATGGGGTGGAAGCATGCCATGGCCAAAGTCACTTCCTTTCTCTTTCTTTTATATCCCATTAGTCTGCCTGTGTTTTCGATTTCAGAGGAATTCCTATAAATACATCGACTGTAGCTGCTAATTATGGGTAAAACATCAACTATGTGGAAGCGGTAGGAGTTTTCCCAAAATAAGGACTATGGGACTTAGCCCTCTGTATATTCTGAAATGTATTTGCAGTACGTGGAGATAATGATCAGCATTTTTGTGACAACTGCTCTGTGTTACGTTAGGGCAAACAGTTGGAATCAGACCTTAAATAACAGGCTGAGTCCTATCCAACACTGCACAAGTGACTGACATTGCATAATGGCCAGATGCACGTACATGGCGCCCAGCACGTTTACCTTCGGTGTTGTGCCTCACATAATGACTTAGGAGAAGATGGATAGCAAGACTTTCATGCCCCAGAGTGACAGAAAAAAGCTTGGAGGAACCAAGTAAAAGTTATACTTTAAAGAATGTGTAGCATATATACTCCAAATACACAGCTTTTCTGCTTCAGTGTATTTCAAACATATTTTCACGTGGTATCATTTTTCCTTAATGTCTTAGAAGCTTGAAAAGGCTAATCTTCTGGAAATGTTAGGCTGTCATCTTCTTAGACAGTTTCACAAGCAATCATGTTAATGCCCAGATGAATTGACTGTGATTATTCAGCATAAAATGAAATAAGTTATGCACTATTAGGGGAACCTGTAGAGTCGAGTTTTTATTCATTTGCAGAGGCCTTCTAGGCAGCTTCTAGTGCTGTCTGGGGAAGGGTTTGTAGTGAGGGATCAGCATGCTATTGTTTAAGACCCAAAGGAGAAATAGGCTGAAAGCACCAGGGCCCTGCTTTCGGTACTGCAGGAGACCCGCAGGGACCCCTCAGTCCCAGGAGGAAACCTACTCGATGCTGTGGGGGTTCTGTGGTCATGGAGGAGGTCAGCTGGGCCAATGGAGAGTGGGCAACCTGGCATCTGCAGAAAGGAGAGAGCATTGGACACAGCTCTTGCTAAGCCAGACCACGGGTTTTGCCATGCTTGTTCAGTTGTATTTGATCTCAAAAAGAAAAGAAGAATGAGAAAGTGACTAGAAATGCAGTTTAAATAAAACAATCTATAAAAACAGGCAGTAAACCATAGGGAGACCTCAGTGGAAAATCCCAGAAGAGGCGGGTGTCCCCACACGTTCCCTTTCCAGGCCTCCGTCACAGAGCCAGGGATCTCATTAGGTCATGTTTACCAAAGGCGCTTGTTTTCCATCTTCTGATTCAGCCAGCGACAGGACACGGGGAGGACAAAGCCTGTCCTAAGTGACCACCGATGGAGCCAGCCCTATTCATGGATTAGGGCTGCCATGGAAACTCGGTTTGCAGAGCTCACCACTGCAAACACAGAATGAATGGCCAGGTCAGCACCCGAGATTAAAGTGGAGGGAAGGAAGGATTTGAGCAACTGTTTGCTGAACTCATTTCAGAAGCTTTCCTGGAATAGTCCAATATTCCAAAAATTGGAATTAAGAGTTTTTAGTTAAAACCAGAGTGAGGATTCTTCTTGTTTCAGAAAAGGGTTATGTCCTTTGGATGCATTCAGTGAAGGACAGCAGCAGAGCTGAGCTAAGTATTGATTTAACTTCAGAATAACCTTAAAAGACCTAAAAGAGGTTTAACGATCAGCCATATGCTGAAAATGAATCCCAGTGGGCTTATTGTTTAATGTAATGTTTTATGCAACATGTTACCAGCCACTAGTTCTACTTGTGAGTCTGATTTTTATAGTTGTGAGACAAAACTCATATCCAGGGTTTGGCTGTATGGATCTATCAGCTAGCTAATCCTAGATGTGTTAAAAGCATGAGTGACTGTTTCACCACCTTGAAAATAAAATATCTCTTACAACTTCAAACAATGAAATTTGCAGCAAAGTATATTTTAATAAGCATCTCTGCTTTTCTTCCTTTTTTTTTTTTCATATCTGAAATTATATATTTCCACCCCCTCCAAGTCCCATGGCTGGGGTATAGCCTCTGATTTGGGAGACCTAGATTTGCATCCTACTCTCTTACAGTCTTCCTTACAACTTAAAACAAGTTTCTGTGTCACAGGATTACAGAGAAACACAGGTGTTCTCTCCGCAGTCTGGCAGTATCCATGCCAAGGGCTACCTGTATGTTGTGGAATGCTCAGGTGGAAGCTGGGCATCTGTGAGCCAGCTCTGCTCTGAAACCCAGGGCAGATGCACAGAAAATACCTTAAAAGCCAACTGCATTTCATCACTTCAAACTTTAGACCTGGAGGGAGCAGAGATGGCTAATGTGGTTTTATTAATTTCTTGCTTAAACCATAGCTCTCAGATGCAGCTGTGAGCGGCACACTCAGTCAAGAAGTGACATTAGAAGAAATGGCTAGTACATGAAAGCCTGGGAGATAGCTGCAGTGCTCTAGTAGGTGTATCTTCCTAGTTGGATACTGATGTCCCGATGTTATTACTTGACTGTATTTTTCAGCCAATTGGGCACCCATTTTGGAGAACTTTTACTTAAAACTCAAGTCCTTAGCAAGGGAAATGTCATAAAACACATTATTAAAATCAAAATTGAAGCCATGGATCCTTTTCCAGACAGTAAAACATTTTCTCTCTTAGTGGAAGAGGCTGTGGTTTGACATTCTTCGTTCTTTACAAATCCAAGTTAACCAGTCTTTTTATCAGAGTTGTTCCTATTTGCTATGAGACAGTTGCTTAATACTGTGTTCAAGTATCTGGCTGAGGTTAAACTTGTTTGTCGTTCCCCAAATTTTCCATTTCTGCATAAGTTTGCATGTCAACCTTTCTCTAGTGCTCTGGGGCCTCATAAACCCTCATGAGTTTCTAATGGCTCAGCAGTTGTCCTGTTTAGGCTGAAAACTGAATTTCCTCATTCCTTCCTTCTGTTGGTCTTATGCAGAGAAGTTTGAGGGTTTAAAACTCTGCTAAATGAAAAAAATTAAGGAGGGAAGAAGTGCTGGAAATCAAGCAAAGTCAATGGCAAAACCTTCACAGTTTTTGTTGGAAGGGAGACCTGGATTCGTGGGCATAAAGCTGAAGAGGGACAGATTGTGGGTTACATAAAACTAGGCACTAACAGTAAACACAAGAAAACTTTCAACTCTCATACAATGACCTCTCAATTTTCTGTTTGTAGCAGAAATGTGAGCTAAGAGAAGGAAAACTGCAAAAGTTTGATCTAATGTTAACGTTGCAACAACTGGAGCTGTCTGTGCAAATGTAGATTAGTAGGTTCTGCGCAGGCACGCTCATCTCTGCAGAGCTGCCGTGGGATCTCGCTTCACATGTGCATGTGCAAACCTCAGCCACCCTTGTGGTTCTGATTCCCCTGGGAGAAGTGACCTGAACATTTGTTTTCATTCGTTCAAATCCAAAGGGATCTGAACAACATTTCTCTCTCAGCCTGTGGATCAATATGTAAAAGTCCACATCCATGTGCCTCTTGCTCACTCTGGCTGGGATGCCTCAAAGCTGACTTTTCTGCTTACAGAAATGTTAATAGTTCCTTGCTAAATACACTGAAGAGGTTCCTTAGATCCTCATTTACATATGTTTTGTATTATCTGTGTTTTTGCTTTTCACGGTTTATTCTTCTCTCCCACAATTTGCCACTATCCCCTTCATTAGCCCTCCTAACTGAAAGCTGACATGTTCTGATTTATTGTTCCAAGTCCTCTTAAAGTCTCCAGTCAGAAGAATAGCTGTGCCCCTGTTTGGTTAAAGGAAGACATTTAATACCGAATTTTGTCTTTCCTGCACTTAAAAATAGTTTTTCTTCTGCCCTCAGTAAGAGATGAAAAGATGACCCTGCAGACCAGAAGTCTCCATTAAATCAACCATTGGAAAAGAGGCAGGCTGGGTGTTTCATTTGAGTTTATTTTTTTAATGCTTAAATATATTTTGTTAACCCACGATAGAAAAAAAAAAAAAAAGGAGAGGAGGAGTTGCTAAAACAAGGGCAATTGCATCCTCCCACTGCAGTTCAGCCCACAAGCTACCTTTTCTTGGAAGCTGGTTTGATTTCCCTTCGATTTTACTTCTGCAGGCAGGGTGTTTTATCTGCCTTTTAGCCTCTGACCCAGAGGTGTGACCTTTCCACTTTTATCTCTTTCGGAGTAAGCCTGGGCCCTGTCAAAGTTCCCCGAGAGACTAATGGTAAGTGCAGAGCAAGGAGGGTCACTTCTGACAGCCAAGAGGAGGGAGCACTGCGGTGGGTGATGGCGAGGTGCCTCCCAACTGCCCCCCGGGGCAGGTACCTGCAGTCCAAGCAGTTGTCTCTGCCGGCACCCCGACACCGCGCACCAAGGGCAGCCTGAGTGCAGGCAACCGAGGGCTAATCCCCGCTAAACCCATCTTTGCCTCCCACCCTAGCAGTGCAGCAGCAATAAGCAAAGGTATAATTTGTTTCAGGAGAGATGCTTGCTTACCTCCTTTTCTTTAAAGCAGACAGATTTAGTCCTGCTATAAAACAGCTCATGGAAACAATATTCAGCTGTTACTATTAACCTTTATGTTTTTCAACTCTCCTTTCTATAGAGAAGTATTTTCTATGTCCTTGGATGCAAGATGCTTTGAGCTTTAAAAATGTACATTTATTTTACACACCCACAAAACCTGGGTTTTGGGTTGCCTTACAGCAGCAATGTCAGCAACAACATCATCTCTCAAACTGCCTGAAGAGGACAGGGAAAACCCACGCAGGAAAAATCTGTGATGCAGAGCTGCCTGGGATGTCTACCAGCAGGATCCTTCCCGCTGCTGGAGCATGAAGAGAATCTGTGTAAGTGACTGGGATTTAGTTTCCCCTTCATGGTGCTGGTACCTGATTCAAGGCCTTGGCAGCGACTGCTGCGACAGGTCCTCCTCGTCCTGCTCGGGCAACAAAGGAGGGCAACCATGCAGGACCACGGGGGCTCGCCCTGCCTCAACCTGCTCCGTGGCGCATCAGTAGGGCTGGAACAGGCACGCTTTCTGGCCACTTTATTTCCTGACCTCTCAGAGGAAAACACTAGGCGAAGAACAGCTACACACTGTGGGATTCCCTCCTTCTTTTTTGGAAAAGAAAGTGAGGGAGGAAAAGTGAGTGAGGTGGTTTTTGTGCTTTTGATTCAAAGCCTGCAGTCTGCCTGTGTGGTTTCACCTGGTTCCAGTGGCTGTGAGCTTGGACAAGAGCTTGCTTTGAAAAAAGGGATGTGCAAAGTATTCCTTTAAAATAGAAGGTCCTGCATCACAGAAAAACCTTTCCAGCACACGCTGTGAGCAATGAAGTCTGGTTGAAGAGCCCCACTGCAGGGAAGTGTGGGGAGGTGTTAGCGACAGGGAGAGCTTTCAAATATTTGTTTTTTATTAAAAAAATCCCACATAAATTTTCTGTAGAAAGTTAGGATTTATCACAGAAATTTCCCACAAAGAATAGAGCTGCCCTCTATAAAAATCTTTCCAGTTTCAAATAGAAACATTTCCATCCAGCTTTTCCTCGAGTGAGGGCTTTGACTCTCAGGGAGCCTCCGGAGGGGGATGTGGATCAGGAGTGCAGTCCTTATGGGCATGGCTGGACATAGTTACAAAATGGGGCATAGCATGTGTTCAATATCCCATAAGAAACACGGGATAACAAAGATTAGGGAGTCTTCCCCTCTCCAGCTGTTTTGTGCCCAAAAGCCACGTTTTGCATGTTCAGTAGCTCCAATGGACCGGAGCTCACCGGAGTTAAACCAGTCACCTGTTAATAACGCAGTCCAACAAAACCAAGATGCCTTGCTACAAACAATGCTTTTGCTTTTTTCTACAACATGGATGCTCCTAAGCATGAAGATGACTTTACACCCTAATCTACATGTCTCATTTCTTCATTATATTTCCAGTGTGTGTGCTTTGGTGGAGTCTACTCGTCTGCAACATCTCTGCTCCCCCCCGACCAGCCCGCTGCAAGCCAGAGGCTGGTGCTCATCCCAGCTTCCAGTGTGCCACATCAGTGGAACATGAATCATGGCTGGTGTTTGGGCTTTGCAGATGAAGTTTCAGATTTCCAGCTCTTCTCTTCTATTGTGACAGCGCTCTTATTTACCTTGCTGGTTTTTAACTAAAAAACATTTAAATGTTAAGGCAGGAAAAAGAAAAGTTCACCCAGAAACGAACCATGAATGTCTACCTTTCAGGTTTACAGAAAATCCATCCTGCATTTATTTCCTAAAACAACTTTTTTTTCAAGAACATTTTGGGGTTTTTGCCTGGCAGATTGAAACTTGTGGGCAGAGATTTCTTTTGGTTCACGTTGATGGTCTCCTTCAAGCTAATGGCTGAACTTGGATTTAAAAAACACTGTATTATTGTAAGGAGTTTGTCTTGCATGAAAAGTAATGGTCAGGATTCGTTCTAGTAACTTGTAAGTCAGTGTAATGAACACTATCAGACAATAAAAATTACATTTTGCCACTCTGGTGGATCTTAAAGTTTTCAAATATCTGATGTTGGCTTTATCAGCTCTTTCCTGGAAGCTAAAAAGCTTCTCAACATTCCATGGGAGCTGCACTCCAGGACCCGATCCACATACACTATACAATCTCTCTTTATAATTCTTGTATCTTCCTTCCTTGGAACTTTCAGCCAGCACCAGATCACAGTAACTTCTGACAAAGTCTCCAATGCCACTTCCTCAGGGTAGGATTCAAAGCTGGGTATCTATTGCTGTTCTCTAGCTGTACAAATGTATCTTCATAATGAGCTGACCTTGAGTCCACAAGCCTGCAATCTTCCCTCCTTCCCCACTAAGTAATTTATTAAAAGTAACTGACCTCTGAAAACAAAAGTCTCCCATGTATGAGACAAAAGTGGAGAAGCATCTAGTTTGGATCTTGAAAAACTTGAGTACAACTCTCAGCTCTGCAACACAACTTGTCTGCAAGTAATTATGGTTTTTTTGCACACCACACAAAATGGAGATATAAAAATGGTCAGTCACAAAAGCAGTCAGTCACAAAAGTGGTCTTGAGTCTTGCTTCAAACTTGCCATGCCACTGAACTGTTGTGCTGGATGACTTGTTTACCCTCTGAATTTGAGCCTGTGGGATATGAGAATTTGGGCCATTGTCAATCTTCTTTTTTCTGAAACCACTTAGTTAAAAAGATCTGGGACATCAGGCTTTTGGTAAAATGGGACTGCACAATGAAATTTCCGAAGCTGGCTCATGGGACATCTCTGCCCATCTTCAGCCTTTAAGCTTGACACGTTGTACCTGACGGTGTTAACCAGGGTTTTGACTTTGGAGGCATTTTTGTATGAATAAAGCCAAAATACAGACTCTGTTATGCATGCATGCAAGTGCTTTGCTGGGACATTGTACTTCATTTGAGCATATACCTGTTGACAAAATGGCTTTAGTGGATGCCCACTGCCTCTTCACCAATAGACTTTATTTACAGCAGTGCACTGCAGAATGGTGAATTTCTTAAAGCAGAGAAGTTCCTCAGATCTGTACTCATTACAGCTTTTTCAGAGACAAATATCCCAACATCACATGCATTTTTGCAATCCCTGTTGCAGACATTTAATTGCAGGATGATTCAGGGCACTCTAAGCAGCCAAATTCCCTATACAGTCAAAGAGGAGCAGTCTCTCCAAGGGTGTTTCAAAGCATGGCTATTGGCTGCCCAGAGCTAGACAGTATGACTGTCTCCTTCCCAAATAATTCAGCCTCTCACAAGAAAATCATGAATCAGGCTGAAAAATTGCAGGACTTCTTAAAAACAGAAAGGGTAATTTTGTTTGCTTTTCTAAGTGCGCTCATGTCAGGTTTTCAGTCTGCTTCTCTCCAGCCATGATGGCAACACATTTACTCTGTATGGGCTCCTGGTTCCTGACTCTGGGTCTCCTGCAGTGAAAAAAGTCATATATAAAGGCAGAGAGGCTCAGAAAATAGCTGACGGAGAAGTCTTCTTGCTTTCCTGCAGGCTGTTCACCTGACAGCTTGGCAGCCTGTCATCAGGGCTGGCTGGGAACTTGGGAGCCATGGCACCAGTAGATGAGCACCTCTGGTTCAGAGTACCTCAGGGTGAAATGAGTAGGGACCATGGGGCTTGGTGTCCCTGGGGCCATGTCTCCAAAGTTGATATGAAAAAGAATTTATTTTCATGGAATGGAGGATAACCTTATTTTCCAGTTTCAAAAGGATCCACTGGGTCAAATCCTGCAGGGCTCTGTGCACAGATGAAGAGAGGTTCAAGTATCTGATGCATGCAGTGAACAGTGTCAAATTTGGTCTTAGCTTGTTGCAATTACAGATTTTCAGCTGCAGTGAGCACACTACTGCCTTACTTTTCCTCAAAGCAGGTTTTTTGTTCAGTTAGGCCAACCATTACTTGAGGATTGCAGATTGATTTTCCAATTCTGTCCCTGGATATTTCGTGTCACAGATTTGGTAACGCTAGTTTGTGATGTTGTCTCTTTTATGCCGTATATTATCTTCTCTTGATACTATTCAGTGTGGTGACTAGCCCATGCAGACTGTATTTCCTGGGTTATGTAGTGACTTCAGGCAAACAAAGGAAAAAAAAAAAAGAAAAATGTGGTTCTGGGAATATTCATTCTGTTGCCTGAATGTAAAAGGTAGCAAGAGGCACATGAAAATTTTCATTAGCCTGTGGGAGGGACAAAAAGTTTTGGGTTGTAAGGACCTATTATTATTTCACATTACATAAGGCTAAAGAGAAATCTTTTATGAGACTTTTAGGATGCGGTCATCTATTCTCTCCCCATGCTACAAACTCTCTGTCTCCCTCTTTGATGTGAGTAGATCTGTAACCTGGCTTCTGTAATTCCCATCAAACTTCCTTATAATATTGTTCATTCTAATAATGCCACTGATAACACTAAAACCAGCCAGTTCCCTAGGATACCATGTAATAAGTGGTTTATATAGCATCCTCCCTATAAAACATCCTGAGGAAAACTTGACAATGAGAAGTAGAGTAGACAGGAAAAATTTGGGGTAGCATAACTTTCATATGGGCAGTGGGAGAAAGTTTTGTACATTATGGAAATGTTTAATATAGGCTGAATCAAGACGAAGAGAGTGAACTGTGGTAGAAGTGGGAAATGTTTTTTTTTTTCTGATAAACTGAGAAATGAAGAATACATTTGAAATTCAGGTTCAGAAAGTTGATAACTGAAGATGCAAAAGAAGTAGTAAAAGAGATCAGGGAACAGATAGGAGGCAGAAGGACTGGGAAAATGTCAGTGTCTGGGAGCTCAGAAAGTGAGTCAAGCCTCAGATTTTGAAAATTAAGGAGGAGTTTGACACTGGAGGGGAAACCACCATACAGGAGCAAAATGTTCTGCTTACTGTAGGCAGCACTCAGACAGTGTACAATCACTCTTGTCTTTGAGATACAGGATGATAAGACTGTGTCTGAGCCCATCTACATCAGGCAACTCACTGAACAGACTAACGTGTTGGATCTGATTTGGTTCATTTTAGGTGGGGGAGACTCAAGAGGAGACGAACTCGCTCGTGCTCACTGAATGCATGCAATTGCATTGTCCTCATTTTAAATCTTTTCTCACCACAGGAGCTTCTGGCAGTTTCCTTGAAGAGCATTGAGCAGCTTTCTTGGAGTAAAACCCAAGGTCTTCTCAAACACACTTTGTTTTACTGCACTGAACACGAGGCTCAACAGACATAGTTGTTGGCCACGTGTTGTAAGACAAAAGAAGAGGTGGCTACGAAAAGCTGTGGCATCTGAGATGCTGTTTCTGAAGTGCAGGCATCCTCCAAAGCCTGGTCTTATGAGGAAAAACGCAACCTGAACATTTTACACCCCCGCAGCCTCTCAGCAGCTAACAAGCATGAGCCCATGAGGATTTAAACACAAATGTTTCTGATTTTGACCTGCCTCTAATTGCTTTTGATCTTTAAGACTAAATGTTGTTCTGCTCATACATGTGTGGTGCTGGTACTGTGGAACTGCTCTTTTTTGGAGGACTAAACACAGCAGCACTCAGGATGTGTCCTGTGCCGGTCCTTGATTTGATAAGGTACAAAAACATCCTGCTGCCTACTCTGTCAAAGGCTTGTTTCTCTGAGAAAATGCTTTCTCTTACTCCTTAGCTTATGATTGTCTGAGAAAATATTCTAATGAGCACTGAAATGCGGAACAGGACTCTCTCAGGAGGGATGGTGTTGCCCTGATACTGCAGTCCCTGTGCTGTGCCCTTCTCACACGCTGACTGCTTGATGTCAGGAAATCCTGGCTGAAAGGGGGACTCTAGTCCTCAGGGGAAGTACAAAACCTGAATCACAAAATGCTCTTAATCTCATAGTAAAGTTAATTTATATTTTCCTTTTAGGTCCTGGGAGTGTTCAAGTGACCTCTGCCTCTAAACATTGGACATTTCCATTTTCGTTCTAACATCCCCATGTCGAAGACACAATTGAGCTTTCAAGGGAAATCTGAGAAACAGAAGCAGAATGAGATAACAGAGGCTTCTGAAGTGGTGCTGGTGACAGCCCAACCAGCTTCGGTGCATTTGAGTCCTCCCTATTGAGAATTTTTCTCACCTTCACATAAAGGGCCGGTATCTCTTACAGACACATGTGTCGACTCTACAGATGCACCCTGTTGATTAGGTGAACTTTATGTACCTGATCTTGGTGGTGTTCAGAAGCCCAGACACAGACAAGATGTTCTTATTATTCATGCCTCCCCTACTTCAGGTGCTGTGTATCACTACTGTAACTCAACCTCTAAAGGTTTAGCACTGAAGAAACCATGCTGTGTGCATCTACCACCAGCTCTAATGCTGGTGATTGTAAGCTTGGCGGGTGCAGTGGGGCTGACTACAGAGGCAAGCTCTGTGTGCTTGTTGAGTCCACTTTAAGGTGAAAATGCAGTCAATAGGGATGGAGAATATAGTAAAATATTTTGAAGGATGCTGAGGATTTTGAAAGACTGAAGTGAATTGTGCTTTCTAGCTGTGCTTTCTAGTATGACTGCTTCTTTTGCAAACCATTGAAATAGGATAAATTATCAGACTGTTGTCGTACCTGAATCGTAATGCACAAATATATTCAGAAACAATCTGGAGGAATGGTCTGAGACTGAGATGACATTGTTCACTGGTGGGATCATCTTAGAGAAAGCAAATTGCACAGGCAAGGTGCAGAGAGATCTCACAGTGCTGAGTGACTGGGTGACAAAGTGATAGTTTAACACTGAAATCCTAACACGGGAAGCTGTGTTGTGTAAATAACTGTATAAATGGTTAGTGTGGCCCAGCCAGGAGGTTGAAGAAAGTGGGGCTTCTCCTGTACTTATTAGACCACAGCTGGAACACTGTGTCCAGCTTTGGGGCCCCAGCATAAGAAAGGCTTTGGTAACCGTGAGCCAGTGGAGGGCCACCAGGATAGTGGCAGCTGGAGCACTTGCCCTGCAAGGAGAAGCTGGAGACCAGGGCTTGTCTAGCCTGGAGAAGAGATGGCGTTGGGAGTCATCCAAAATGGCACAGCTTTGAGCAGGCTGTTGGGTTTGATGACCTCCCAGAATCCAACCTGAGGTCTTTTATTATTCTATAATCCTTAGGGAAGTTTGTTCCAGTAAGTAGTTTTATATACATATCGACTTCATGGATGCGAGAAATCACAAGAAGTAAACCTGGAATTATGAACATCACATAGTATAAATGCAAGGTGTGCCTGGATCATGAACATCATGTGAAAACCTGTTCTCGCACTGATCAAACAGGATATAATAGAACTAGAAAACATAGGTGGAAGGGAAAGAAAGGTAATTAAAAGCTTGAAAAAGAAGACAGTAATTCAACAAGGACTTTTCTTTTTGGAAAAAGGTAACAGGAGGGGTATAATACAGCAAATAAAATCATGAGAACATGGAGGGGGAACCAGGTGGCAGCTTCAAAGCAGTGAAAATGAACCATATCTGCACTGTAGATAGGATGTCTCAAAAAAGCAGCTGGCTTATGACTGGATAGGAGAAAAAGGCTGGGTTTTATACATGATGCATTGTCAGTATTTCCATGCAAGTTTTTCAGAAAATGAAGAAAATCTAAATAAGAATACATTACAGCAATACTGCTATTTAAACACATTTGGGAAATGAATGTATTCAGCAGCTTACAGGTTTATTAAAGAATGGCTTCACCTTCACTTACTCTAAGTCATATCTCTATTCCAGTTCAGCTTCCTGGCAATAAAAGGCTAAAATTTTATTCTATAAAAATCAGAGGCTTTGCTACAGAACTCAGGACCAATTTATTACTGTATATAGCTTATACCTGTTTCACAGATTCACAGAGTGGCAGGGGTTGGAAGGGACCTCTAGAGATCATCTAGTCCAACCCCCCTGCCAGAGCAGGATCACCTAGAGGAGATCACACAAGTCCAGGTGGCTTTTGAAAGTCTCCAGGGAAGGAGACTCCACCACCTCTCTGGGCAGCCCGTTCCAGTGCTCTGTCACCCTCACAGAGAAGAAGGGTTTCTTCACGTTTAGGTTGAATGTTCTGTTTTCCAGTTTATGGCCATTGCCCCTAGTCCTGTCACTGGACACCACTGAGAAGAGCCTGGCCCCATCTTCCTGACACCCACCCTTAGATATTTATATGTATATAGCAACATACCTTCTAAAAGATGTTTTGCATTTACCTGGTTTTTCTGTGCATATACAGGCCAGACAGGATAACTGGCCAAGTAGGGAATTATCCTGTGGCTGTGCTTCCAGGCAAGGGGAATGCAGTCCCTCCTGCAGCCCTTGGGGCAGACAATGCTGCCACTCTCTTCTCAGCAGCACTCAATGTCATGGCTGCCTGATGGTGCTCACAGGCCATCACTGGAAAAGCCAGTGGTGCACGTGGAGATGGATGCGTCACACACGTTTGCACACACCACAAGCCAAGATATTCCCAGTCCCAGCAAATGGAATCCTGTCTTTTGATTGCTACTGTTTTCTTGCTCATTATTTACTGCTCAAGGTTTTCTTTTTCGTCCACAACAAATCCATTTTTAAGTCCACTCATTTTTTTTTTTTCCCCTGAAGATTTCCACTTTATGTAACTTAAAAATATTTCAGTGTGACTTCACTGGTAAATTTTTTCTCCCTCTTTGGGAGTAAGCAAATCAGACCCAGCACCAAAATTTAAGTAATAACATTTTTCCCCCTGAAACCCAGCTCTATCCTCAATTTTTCATGTAGTTACCCAGTATACAGTTCCTATACTGACTGCATTTTGTTGAAAGTCTTATTAAAATCTCTGATGTTAAAAGCCATAAGAATACGCAAAAGGAATAAAAGTGATCTAGAAGGGTTTAATGAAAAGTTTTGGATTCTGATCTACTTGGTTGCTCTTGCATGAATAATATTCCTAGTTTCATCTAGGACAAGGTTTAGATGGGTTTATAAAATGAGAATATTTTATTACTCACACATTCCCATTTCTACAGCTAGACTGAATTCAGCCCCCTTTGGTGCTATGCCCAAGGTCAAAAAAACTCAATTTGAAGGTAGATTCTGCTTCTTAACTCAGCACTGTGAAACTTGCATTAAAGAAAAAAAAAATCATTATAACTAGACCTTTTAATTTTATTCCACATCTTGAAAGTTCCAGCTTTGAATGGGTTCAGTCTCAGCTAGAGCTGATCTTCTCATTATTACTGGAAACTTTGAAGCTGTTTATCCCCAGACAGAGAGCTGAAGGTAGAGAGTCTGTAAAATTTTCCACATAGCACAGGGATATGGAGAGAAAAGAATTCAGAAAGGAGATGCCGGGCCTTTCTCACGAACTTGAAATCCTGGCAACCAGCTCCTTGAAGTTGTAATTGAAAATCAATCTGATATATAATTAAATTCTAGTCATCACATATGCACCAACTAGTCTCTTCAGCTCTTAGCCAAGGCAGTGGAGGAAGGGGGCTATCGATCCGGGGAGGGCTCCTGCGCCGTCAGCAGCACTAAGTGGCTCCGTGCGGGGCTGCCCTGATGCGCGACTGGCAGGCGGTGCCGCGCAGATCCCAGACTGGAGGACAAACAGCCGACTCCAGCGAAGGTGTCCGATATTCCCTAATCATTTAAGTGCATTGCACAGCGAGCCAGGACTAGTCCCGCAGGCTCCGTGCTGCCATCAGTCTTTCCAATAAATGAACTTTGAGCAGGCTCCAGAGAGAAAGGCAAAGGAGGCTGATCAATTCTTTCCAATATTAGGTTTTCATTTTAACTTCTCCTCCTCAACTGCTATTCAGGTTAGGTGCTCTGTAATTATATTTATCAAGGTCTGTCAACGTAAACTGACAGCTCTGGTTTAAGGGGATAGCTCTAGTTTCTTTACTAAGTCAGAGGGAGAGAACTAGCATTGATTATTTCTTTAAAGAAGAGGAACTAGAATGGCTTTTTTTCAAATTGTTCAGTGGTTTTAAAGCCGAGTTATGCAATCTATACATGGCCCTTGCTGATCTCCCTATATTCCTGACAAAGAGAAAAATTATCTTGTCTGCTGCTCTAGACACTTTTGATATTAGCATTAATATTAACTGACTTGTGTTCCTCTTCAGTGCTACATTATTAATTTGTCTAGGTATTTACAATGCCCTCACTGCTATATGCATTGAACCCTGACAACCTGTGCATGCTCACATACTGCCAAGACAGAAAACCTGGATAACTTAGAAGTAAAATAGCATCCGTAAATATCACTCTTATACAGAACAGGAACTTTATATCTAAATGGAAAACTAATCATGTCTACTGAAACTAACAGAATTCTTCAAAAAACTCGCTAAATAGCTGGACAGGGGAACTGATTGACATAATTTATTTGACTTGCCAAAAGAGTCACTGATAAACTCCATTAAAAAGCTCCTAGGAAGGTAGACATGAGGCATGGGGGAAGAAATACTCCAAGTCAAACTGTAGTAAGAGCTGGGGTCATACCAAAGCCTGTGAGGTCGGGCTGGCAGGTGGGGGCTGCAGGCACTTGCCTGTTTAGATGCCTCCCAGTCCTAATTATAAGGCTGTTTTTCATACTTAAAACTTTAACCGTTTGTGCAGAAATTTTCCCTGCTGGTGCCTGCCTCAAGTTGGCTTGTTGTCTCTGAAAGAATTGTCTCTTCAAAACCAATCCAGCTCCTGTACTAAGAGAGAAAATCTTGGAAAAAATGTGTTCCTTTGCTTCTTGATAGAACAAGGAAACAAACTCCAACCCAGTAACTTTTTGTCTGGGACTCCAGTGCCCCTGTGCTGTGCCTGGCCTGTGCGGGACGGACACTGTGCTGCAGTGGTACCCAGCCCTCCCCGGACCTCTGCACCCTCCTTCACGCCTGCACCTGCCAAAGGCTGCCCTGCTCACAGAATCCCACCCCAGAAGCGGTGCGGCCTGGTGGGGGGGCAGCCCCCAAAAGCAGGAAAGAAATTCAATGCAATGCGGTTGTTACTAAGACCACTACGATTCAGCGGAGGGGCAAACTCATCCACACTCTGAAAGCAGGACAGGACATGGTGTCTATCTCTGTGGAGGGAAGAAAAGACCTCGTACATGTCCCCAGGACAATGAAAAAATTCAGGAAAGGACAGCAATGACACAAAGCAATTATTTTATTTGGGTGTTCTCCTTCTGCCATGCGTATAGCTGCTACACTGTGTCCTTGGACAACAGCCAAACCTGGACTTTTTCAGGACATTGGTCTTATATTGGTTGTTGTGCTAATCCTCTGCCTTAGGAGGAAACACATGGGCTGCCCACCCCTCCTGCATTTTTGCTATTGTCCCCATAATAATTTTCCTTCCTCTGTTTTATTTTCCTGAGTTTCACTACTCTGCATCTCAGGGGTAGATCTGAGGGGGTTTTTTAGGGGTGAGCTAAAACCTGCCTTGAAAGGGACTGGTTAGGGACAAGTTAAGATGGCCAGGTAAGAGGAGAAATGGCAGAAAGCCAGAGATGGGGACAGGAGGCCCAGCTTGGAGATAAATCCAGATGGGACTGTAAATCAGGCAGACTGATGCTGCGATGGGGTCCTGGGAAGTAGGGCTGTGATCAGCAGATGCTTGAGGAGACAGCCAGTGACAAGGAAGCCTGGAGCAAGAGGGGTCAAGTGGGTTATGGCACGTTTCCCTTAAGAAACAAAACAAAGATTGCTCTGTCTCATCATTCATCTGACATCCTCACGCAAAGCGCTGCGTGCCCTGCCACTTTCTTCTGCTGTACCGCGGACAATGGCTTCCCACTGCTGCTACGTTTTCTCTGGCAGCTGAAATCCATGTACAGCATCCAGCTGTCGCTGGTGACTGCACCAGTGTCACAAGGATGCAGCCCGACAGTTGTATGGTATTGCTTTTCCAGAAGGTCCCTGCTGAAAAAATCAGCATTAAGAAACACAGTGTAAAAATGTTACCTGCAGTATTAAATTAAATGCTTATGATGCATATTTACTTTTTTGCAATGTGATTCCAGGACATAGAATGGTACACTGGTTTGTGCTGAGGTCAGTGAATAGTTTCTGTAAGAAAAAAGGTAATAGGAAAACTGGAGTTATTTCATTTTGACATGTTAAATATGAACTTGAAAGATTGCATTTGCCTACACTTTTCTACTTAAATGAAAATTATAAGTATGCACAGGATGTTTTAATTTGGATTGAACAAAATGATCTCCTGGAGGGGGATAGCACCTTTTTCCAGCTGGGAAGCTAAGGCATAGAAGCTGAGGTCAAAGACAACCCGCTGAATTTGGAGCACCTGCCTGAGATGCCAGTACCTTGACTTTCTAGGATTTGGCATCAGCCTGTACTATGTGTGTGCAAAGCATGTTTTGCGTTGGCTTGGTTCATGACTGAGCACTTGGGATCTTCAGTAAACTGGATCCCGAATTGCATCGGGAACACAGGAAAAGGGACAATCCCAGGACACTCTTCAGCATGCATGATCACTCTGAGAGCCTTGAGCTTCCTCTTATCACTGTCTTTGCAGTGGGGCATTACTCCTTAACAAACAATCACATTCCCATTTCTAAACATACAACAAGGAACCTGAGGGCCTGACGCTGTGTAGTGCATTTTGCTATGCAGTGAGGATCCCCCACGGGCAGCAGTTCCTTTTTCTTCTCATTAAAACAATGAATAGCACTTGGGTTTGTGTAGGCTGTTGGAAGGAAATGTGTAGAGAAATAAGAATTTCTATTTTGACCCTTCCCAGCAAATTCAAGTCCTCAGCTACAAATTAAAAATGAGCCTAGAGGCCATAGAAATACCAAAGAAAAAGGCTGTAAAATTGTTTTCCTTTAGAAGGAACAGAAGACTGCATGCAAACCCTCTTGAGCATCCTGTAAGGCTTTCTTATGTACTCACTAGAAACAGGTCTTTCCCTCATTATATTCAGAAATGTAGATTTGTGTAAATTTGAGTTCCTGGGAACTGCTGTTTAATGTACTTGAATAGGACCCACGTGAGTGACCCTATCCACAAGACTCTCACGTAGTGAGAGTTCTTGGGCTCCAGTATGATCATAGGCTCATAGAATGGTTTGGGTTGGAAAGTGTCTTTAAAAATCTTCTAGTCCAACCCCCAAGTATTTTGAGTAGACTCTAGTGTTGGGTTTGCACGGCAAGGTTTTGGTAGTGGAGAGGGTAAAGGTGTGACTTCTGTGGAAGTTGCTGGAAGCTTCCCCAGTGTCCAACAGAGCCAATGCCAGCCAGCTCCAAGACAGACTCACCGCTGGCCAAGGCCAAGCCCATTTGGCTTTATTTCTCATTCCCCTACTCTGATTTGATTGGTAACAAATTAAACTAATTTCCCCAGGTCAAGTCATTTTGCCTGTGATGGTAATTGGTGAGTGATCCTTCCCTGTCCTTTTCTCAACCCACAAGCCTTTCATGGTATCTTCTCTCCCCTGCCCAGCTGAGGAGGGGAGTGACAGAGCGGCTTTGGTGGGTACCTGCCCTCTGGCCAGAGTCAGCCCACCGCAAGCCTTTTGGATTTAAGTGATACACACAGGTACGATTAAACCAGAAACTCTCCACTGGGAAGACCCACTGTTTTGTCCTGTGCTTGCTGTGCACCATTTCAGTATGGGGCCCGTTCTTACATGGTGATAATTATGTCCATAGCCCTGGGGTTTGCTGTGGTTCTCCCATTCCGTATTCCAGGAATATCCTGCACTAGTATCTCCTTAGTGTGCATTTCACTGTCACCAGTCCCTGACAAGGTATCTTTTCCCCACTTTTGATACTTTCTTCATTGCTGGCTATTTCTCTTTTTACAGAATATGATTTCCTCATGACAGAAGCCAGGCCTTTTTGAAATTTGCTATCAACTCTTGGCACTCTTTAAAATGTTACTTAATAAAATCATGGAGCCTGGTGCTTTTCCTTTTCCAGTGAACAGGAACAGAATATGAATTACCTCTCTCTCAAATTCCTCTACCTGGCTCAGTGAGATTTTGTTCTCATAAACCTTAAAAACCTGGATTTGAAAAGGGATATATATGGGAGTTGCTCCATCTTTTCAATGAAGTATGATTCCAGGTTTAAATCTAACCTCTTCTGCTTTCCCCCAGCCCCATTTCTGTTTGCTTCAACTTCACTTGAGTCATTTGTCTGCCTCTCACTTTCTCTCTCCACTCCTGGAAAGCCATTAGAATTGATTTCTCTAAGTATTTTAAATACATCTGTTGGTCCCTGTAGCACTGTCTCTGACAGCATAGACTTCTGTCATTTGGGATGGTACTGGAAGATGCTGCATTCCCACCAAAGGAGAAATCCCTCTTCCCATATCCTTCTGTATCACATTTCTTTTCTGAGTTTCTAAGCAGAAAATTTTCCTGATGCTTTGAAATAAATGGTCAGTGGAAATAAATATGAAATCCTGACTCCATGGAAATCAATAGCAAAATGTCTGCTTGACTTCAAAGGGCTGACCTACAGGGTTAATGGCACTAATTTAATGCTGCACGTAAGATAAAATCCACTTGTGAACCTTGTACTGTACCTGAGGAACTGAGGGTTAAAATGTGACATTGTTACTAGCTGGTTTAGTTGAAACAGAACCTCATTTTTCTCATGGCTTGGACAATTGTGGACTTTGTCATCCTTTTCCTATAAGTAAGCTAATCTTTTTATTGATATAGTGCACACCAAGTACTACAGTGATTTGTGATGTGGGAAAGCCTTTTGTTGCAATTTCAGCATGGCCCTGAAAGCAGCTTTAATGACAGAAATGGAAAAACCAGTTACACATGCCAAATCATTATTCCGAGCGTTCCTCCAAATGATATGAAAGCGAACCAGCCCTACAATACAAGGAGATTGGGGAAAATCTGTAGGCAGCATGTGAATCACATTGTCATGTTTCTTTATGGCACACACGGCATCACACACTTTATTTAAAGTCAGTGCCATGCAGACCAAATTCATCTGGAAGAAAGGTGATCGGTTCTGTGGAGCTGCTGGGCATGAACCAAATAGGTGTGGGGGACATGCCTGCAGTCATCTGTGAAAATGTCAGGGCAAAAAAGGGGCATTAGGAAGACTCCAGAAGCTGGATGTGAGGTTTTAATTTTTGTCCTAACTAGACTTGGAAAGGTATTTCTCTAGGTTTGAGTTAACCAACTCAAAGCCTTCTTGCTTTGGGTTACATTTTCACAATGGAATTATAAACCTATATTTAAGGAAACCTGAAATTAAGTAGCTAATTACTAAGTTTCTGGATTTTTTTTAATTTTTTTTTTTTACAAAAGAGGGCCTAGAAGTAAGATCTGGGTGGCGAAACGATTAACTGAAACATTTTTGACGTTCAGTCAAATGTCTTAAGTAATCGGACAAACTGGTGGGATTTGAAATTGCTTTGTTCTTGTTAAGGCATTGTTCATCCCTGCCTGCATAGTCCTGCCTGCCCCACTTCCCTTTTTGTTACAGCTCTGGTTTATTCACAGTGGAGGAGTGTGGGAGAAAGCCATGATAGGGCCCAAATGGCTTTCCTTCTGAAACATGCCCGCACCCCACCCAAACAGAGGGATGTCTCAGCCAGCTTCCTCACCAAGTTAGAATAAGCTGGTGGTAATGTCCATCTTTAGCTGCATTCCAGTGGTTCTGCAGCCTGAAAAGTGAAAGAATTGATGTAGTGTTATAAACTGCCTTACATTACCAGGCGAAAGAAACCTGACCAGCATCTTCATTTGGCCATACTGGGAACCCCATCTCAGAGCTGCCTTGAGGTTGTTATTTTGTTGTCTGCACAGACTCTACTGGGATATCAGACTGAGCTTTATAATAACTCTGTCTTTGTGCAGAGGTCATGGGATTTGCTGGCAATTATATTCTGTCCTTGGTGAACAGTCACACTATGTGCGGGAGCTTACAACACAATCTCCCTCCCTTTGAACGGAATTTCTTCAAAGCTCATCTTCATCTGCAACTGAAGCATCTGTTATCAAAATACAGCTATTGCCCATGTGTACTTCCCATTCTGAAATCATGCTATTTTAAAAAAGTTTCTACAGGAGAATAACATCAGAATAAAATATTAATAATTGTGTATACTATGGTAATGAACACTGCTTAATCAATCATAGCCATAAATAATTAATATTATTTTTATATAGCGTTATGTGTGCCACAGATACTATCTGTCAAGGGGTTGTCAGAACTGATTATTACATTGTGTGGAACAGCTGTGCAAGTTATACTGCAAAACGGAGAAAAAAAATTAAATTCACTAGAAGACCATGTTGTTTAAATATTTGTTAAACTTCATAGTTATTAATCTCTTGTGTATTCAAAAATCATTATGTGTTTTTGTTACCTTCACAGCGTCATAGAAACTTTTTGAAAAACCTATTTAACATCCCTTTCCTCTTTGAATACAAATGAACTGTCTCCTTAAAACTGTGATCTGATTAGCTGGACACTGAAAGTAAAGACTTAGTTTATGTGACTACTTTATTTACGTAAGTTTTTATGAAGGAGCCCATGGCTTCTTCACTGTGCTTTTCTACATCCCAAATTACTCACAAAATGGCAGTTTTTCCTGTTCTAAGCAAGGAGAGGAACCTTCCCCAGGCAGCTTTGGACCCTGACAGCACAAATGAGTTCATTCTAACAGCTTTACGTGGACAAGCAATGTACCTTTATGGTTTTAAGCTAGCGAACAGTGTAATAATATGTATTACCTAAAATCTCATTAGAAGTCTTATTTGTTAATGAACTGTGTGGGAGGAAAGAAGTGATTCTGCTTTCTGTGCATGGCACTTCGACCTGCCCAGGCTGCAGTACTTGCACTGTGTTACACTGGGCAACTCTGTACAGGTAGTAGTTGCATGGCCACATTTTCCCTGTTCATATTGCTTTCTTGTCTGTACTCCTGTGAGGAGCCTTTTAACCCTATTATACTATGGGTTCAGTGGGAAAAAACCCTGCAGTTCAGCCACACATGCACGCAAGTGCTTCCCCTCTTGTTTTTTGATCAAGCCCTGCTGTCTGCTCTTCCACTTACTGACCAGAACATTTAATCTGTGATCGCAGAACATACCTGAGGCAACCACAGCAATGGTAATGTGCGGAAACTATTTAAAGTGTTTAAGCTTAATTTCATGGCATTTAGCAACTGGAAACAACAAGAACCTCATCTGGTCCATGTGCACTTTACAGACCATCAGTTAGCGTGTCCACAGCCAGCAAAAGGCCACTGCAGTACTCGCCTTGACCTACTCCCCAGCTCTCATCCATCCCCTCTGCGCACAGCCAAGTAGCAAAGATTTGCAGTTGACAGTTTCTGACTCTTCTAAGGCCCTCTACGACCAGGCAGCTTTCAAAATGAAGACATAGAAATGAATATAATTTTCTCTACCTTTCTGAAGCTAGTCAAAGTTCTTTGGGATCTCTTCAAATCACCAAGTTTCATCAACAGCAAATAATAAGGGATGTCTTGTTTCCATTAGAGTTAATATCACAGTTTTGCCTGATTATTCTTAGTACATAACTCAGTGGAAACAATGCATCTTTTGTAATAAAGCTTCTACCAGAAAACTTGGATGTTTTACAAGAAGGAAACATTGGCTAAGACTGCAACATAAAAATGTGGTATATGATTCCCATATAGATGTGTAGTATTAATATGTGTTGCCATGCCAGAAGCTTGCTGGTAAGCCACATTCAGAATGGGAGGGATGAGGGAAATGTATTTTTCTCCTGCTTTTTCTATGCCCCTTTTTTTTTTCCCAAGTGAGAGATGTAGCGCAATATATTCAAGTAATAATGGGCTTAAAAACACTTCTGTTCAAATGAAGCAAAGAGCTCCAGAGTATTCACTGTATCCAAAACTATGCCCTTATGGTTTCAATTAAAAGGAAATTTGCTTTGTGAAACTTTGCCTGGATCTTTAATTCTTCCTCATTGTTTGAATACAGTTCTAAAAAGCTACTGTACTTGAAGTTGCTAATCAGATTTCGATTTCGAGTCATATGTCATGTCGTATCATGTAACAAGAATCTCGGTGATTCAGTCCAGTCTGCAATAATGAAGGTTTCAAGGTTTCATATCAACTTCTGTCTGGCCTTCGTAATACATAGTTTATGCACTCCACTGCCCAAGAGTGTTTTCTTGTTTTCAGATGACTTTTCTGATACTTCCCGACAATGTTTAATCTTTCAAAACATGGCGTTGATTACATTAGTCTTGTGCAGAGCATATGCTATTGATCTTTGCTTGACAAAAGAGGAATGAATATGAAAGCAAGCAGCAATGGACAAGTAGTCATTAGCTGTGAACTTCCCTTCACTCCTTAACTGCCCAGTATAGTAAGTTCTTTCAAAACAGAGCATGAAAGGAAACTACATCCAACCCAAAATTCATAGCGTACATACATCACTCTATGCCCAAATCCATGGTGTGTAGCGGTGATTTTGTGCAGTGGCAGTTACACAAAGCAGACTCAGTATTATGTAGCTGGTGGGTCCAGAGGCTCCACCTTCTGTTTGTTGAGTGGTTTTCTTCTCCAGAGCTCAGTCTACCATACCTTCACCTCCTGCCATTTTTCCCCGTATTGGCAGCAGCTGTGACGACCCAAAGTAATGCATCAGCCACTCGAGGGAACTGGGTATTTACTGTATTGTTCCCAAAACTTGCAAGATACCAGCATCCTTCAGCTACAACAAAAGTGTTCATGTTTGTGTAAGCGCTGTCCCTTCCATGCTGCAGTGTGAACTACTGCAGCAGCTTTCAGAAGAGGTCCACTTAACACAGCACACAACAGTCTCCTCCTGCTTTACACCATGCTTCTACCTACAAGGAATGGAATTTTCCATAATTCCATGTAAAGAAATGAATCTTTTCCCCATTTACATATGGCAATATGAAGCTGTGAGTCTCAGTGAAGTGGCTGGGTAAAAGGAGGAGAGTTTTAGTCGAAGTGCTGAGCAGCAGCAGACACGTATCTTGTCAGTTTCTCACTTTACCTTGTGATATTCCATTGACTAATTGATATTGTGACAATGAGGGAACTGCTTCCAAAAGAGTCAATCACTTAGTCCAAAATGGCTAATAAAAATGTCCTATGAATTGAAATGTAGTTCAGTTTGAAAGGAAATTATATCTCCCTGGAGACTAGTAAATGGTTTGGGAAAAATGTGTTCCACTATTCTCTTCTTTGTTGCAACAGTATATGCTGGAAAATATCCTTTTATTACATTTGGTTGACTTGAAAGACATACTGGTTCGAGTAAATTGATGGGAGACTAAACTAAGAATGACTTCTTGTGAATGTTGCTAAATTAAAATCGATGAACTGTAGGCACTCAAGGCAAATGAGTCTTCATCTACTCAACATTACCTTGGGAATTTTGCTGGCCAATTTTGCAGCCATCGGCAAAACAGCAACTTTTTTTCTCTACAGGCTAGTTGTTTTTGCTTTGTGTTGTTGTCACCCCTAATATCTTACTAGCTTCTGTTTTATTTCTTTTTCATCCACTGTCATATCTGATCACATCACTCTAAGAAATCTTTCCTCAGAGCAGTCAATAACATCTGGTGTATCTTTGTATTTTCCCTAGGTTTGGCATCTTCAGCATGATAGTTTATGAGTGTTTTTCCACCTTCCTCAGTCAGACCACTTTACGAAGATGGGTAAACAACATTATCTCTGCTTACCAGCTGGAAACAGTGATGCAGAGAGAGAATGAGTGGCTTCCTGAGGCCACAATGAGTCAGTGTGAAGCTTCCCCAAGATCCTGGTCTAACACCCAGCCCACATCTGACCTGCTAGGGCATGGATCCTGTATCTATCGTAGAAGTGAGGCCAGAGACTCATGAAGCGCCGGTAGGTTTCTTTGGTTGCACTGGGCATCAGTATTATGGGTGAATCTGACTTGCTGTCAGATTTGCAAAAATGAACAACAAAAAAAAAGTCTTTATTAAAGTGTTTCCTAAAAATATTTGTTGACTATTACGAACAAAACTTTTGATGTGAGAACTAAATGCAGTTCAGTTGCTGTTCAACAGTGATTCCCCAGCTGGTTTTGGTGCCCTTGCCAAGATACAGGGCATTGCACCAGCTCAGCTATTTCTAAGTTATATTGATGACATTTTTGAAAATTAACAAGTCTCCCTTCCAAAATCCCAGGATGTGTTGAGGCATTTCTTGCCAAGTAATATGCATGATGGGTTAGTTGTGGTGTGCTCTTGGAGATACAGACTGTGTAAAGACCCCAGCCTTTATTCCTAATTATAGGGGAACCCCAAAAAAGCTGAGGTGTGGATGGGTTTTACACTTTTCCAAAAGCCAGAGGAATCTACATTTTCCTGCTCTTCAACCTATATTAGTGATTTCATAGCCTGTCAGTAATCTTTGAATAAGGTTAGCCTCTGGCCTAAGAAGTTTCTAATGGTTCCTCTCCAGGGGAAGAACTGGTCTAGACTTGCCCTGTTGTAATCTTTCTAGAAGCATCTGTTACGTGCGATGCTCAGAGACCTCAAAATGGAAGAAGATAGACATTTGGCCTGCCATGGTAATAAAGTGAAACTGAACTTCTTTGGAAACTCTCATGCTCGTTCACATAGAAGGACAGGACCAGAAAGTGAGTACAGTCTTGTGGTGCACCTTTGGCAAACTATATCCTGCATTAATGCCTGATTTCTCTCATTTGTTTATGCTGCGATGAAGAAATGGAAGCATAGCATCCTTTGATGTGAATTTAATTTCTAGAACTAAAATTTCCTGGTTTTCTCTGTTGCTGGTGCTTTTGAACTCTTAAATTGTTAGAAGTCATCTCATTTTAGCCTGATATCGTTTGCCTGAAATACTTAACTGTCACTCTTGAAAAAAATTCATATCGAGGAACATCTAGTCCATTATGGTTGCCCGGTCAAGACCCCCTCTGCAGAAACTGCAGACATTTAAACAAGGGGGAGAATTCTTCTTACAATGGGTTTTGAACAGAGAAATATCCGGTTTCTTCTGAATATGAAAAGCATGTTCAGTATTTGTTGATAAAACACTGAAGAAGCAAGTGTGCTTTTGGAGGGTATTGCTGTTGCTTGTGTTGGAAATGGATGTAGTTCTCAGTTTAGTGAAAATATGCCAGAGAGCTTGGATTGCAAGCCTGAGTGTTCAGCACGCTTGCTGCTGTGTTTCTACATGATAGTCTTCTTTCAAAGTTGCTGTAGCAGCACCATTCTGCAAATATGAATAGGTAATAAAAGTTATGGCTCCAGTATGGAGATTTTATATGACAGCGAACAACTGGTTTGAAGTTCATTCCGGCTACTGTCACACACAGTCGGCTTTCTGGCTCCCTCTTCTCGGGGTGATGTCTTTGGCTTGAAGTCGACATCCATTTTATCACCAGTGATTTGTGAGCCTGTGTAAGCACCCATGACATACAACAGAGCCCTTAGAGTGAAAAAGCTTTTTGTTTTCTTCTCCTCATCTTCACTGAGCATCTGTTTGGCTGCAGCTTGATAAGATGAAATTACATTAATGAACTTTAATGCCTTGGATGCAGGAACAAAATACACAATTGTGAAGTAACTGATAAAAATGACATAACGCTATATGCAATTCCAGCTTAACACATGTGATATGGTTTCTGCAAGAGTCAACCGTGTCTTTCAAGTTAATATTTTAATGCAATACAAGGTCTTTGCCCTGAGAGAGTCCAACTGGTAAAATCCCATATGGGCTCCACTCTGTCTGTTGCTTATTCTCACAAGACTATCATGAGGGCCATTCAGAGAGATGTCTTTTCTCTTTCAAATTAACCCATCATGAATAAGCAGTGGAATCTTACTATGACGCCCCTGCAATCCAGCCAGTATCATCTTTCTCTTTCCTTTTCATCACTAACCTGACAGACAAGATACCAGTTTTAAAGACGACCTGTGGAGGAACCAGATACGCTGATTTTGCATTCTGTTGCTTCTTTATCCTGCATATAAAGAAGATCTGAAAATGTGTTTGTTTTGTTTGGTGGGGTTTTTTGTGGGTTTTTGGTTGGTTGGTTGGGTGTTTTTGTTTGGGTGTTTTGTTGTTGTTGTTTTTTTGTTTTGTTTTGTTTTTTAAATACCTTGTCAAATCTTCCTGCATGGTTTTATTGGGTGATTTGTTGACGTGACAGAAGAGAAGATCTTACTGGCACCATTCTGATGTTCCTTTTCAGGCCATTAGGTAGATACCATCTACACTGGGATTAGGCTGTGCTTGAGGGCCTGGAAGAGTTAAGGTTCTCTTGGGGAAAATGAGTTTGAAAAGAAAAATATCACAAAAGCCAAAGCATGTATTCCGTTTCCCTTCTACATGAACACCTGGGTGGTGAAAATAAAATCTCAGTGTCATATCTTCCAGCTGCTGGAAGACAGCTAGCTCATGGCATCTGAGCATGCCCTCCCAAACCCACAGTGGGGGAAAAGGCAGGAGGGCAGGATGGATGAGCAGAAGGGCTACATCAGGGCAGGGCACAGCCCACAGTGCCTGGAGATCTCACACTGTAGTTACACACATGGTCCCTCTGAGAGCAAAACTGTTTAAAAATCCCTGCTCCAAGCTGCCATTCTTCCTGCACATGCTGCAGCTCACTGACTCCTTCATCATGCCATTATACTGTTTGCAGGGATTTCTGAAGCAGACATGGAAACGACACATTAAAGACAAAAACCCCTGTAAGCCCACAACTTTTTCTTGAAAGATTTCTTAATACAGATTGTTTCCATGATTTGCATTATGGCATGGTTTAACAAACAGTTGCACTGGTGCAAGCAAAAAGATGCTGAAATATAGCACAAGGACAGAAACAACAGGCCAGGGGCAAGAGCTTCTTAAACAAGCTTTACTGTTACAGAAAATGGTCTCCTAACTGCAGCCTGGGGCAGGCCTGTACCCACTGGGCAGCTGTGGGAAATGCTTTTGCAACCAAAGCCTCTTTTATTCTTTAAAATGTTGTTGTTTCCAGACCCTTCTGGAATAACAATGCCAGCAAAAACTGAAGTGTGGACACAGTTAGAAAAACTCATGCAAACAGTGGTTCAAAAAGTTTTGGAAAACAATTATTTTCATCAGTCCTATAAACTGCTTCTTTCCTTCCAAGGGGTTGTTGGTAGAGCTAAGAAATGGAGGAAGGGCCTCTGACAGGAGTACAGAGCTCCCTACCTTACACTGAAACATTTTTGTATTTGCATGTTAACTACTCAAAGTGAACTTAGATGCACCAGATTCCCTTCCTGTTCACCATGCTGTAAGTTCATGGTGTAAGACAAGGCTCTTCCTATGCTGTGATCACACTGGGGTCATGGTCAACGCTTTGTCAAGCTCTGCTGCAGCCCCATGTTAACTCCTCCCATAGGATGTGAGTAGTGGTAGAGCCACTGTCTTGGTCATCTCCCCATGTATCTATGGAACTGGAGGAAGAGGAGGAGACGCAGGGAATAGGGTCAATCTGGCAATATCCCTGCTCCTCTTTTGCTTACAGGGTACTTGGGCAGGTGATTAAGTGCACATCTTCACTGGATGTGACTAATTTCAAATATTCTTGCCTTTGCTGACCCCAGGACATGAAAAAAACCCTGTCCCTATAACATTGGTGGTTCCAACTGCTGCAAGAGTCTTTGCATTTCAGATAATGCTTTGATCACTAGTCTTACAAATCCGCTTTCTAAGCTAATCTTTCCTCAAGCTGTAAGATCTTGGGCACATGGACCTTATCTGCTTTTGCATTTGTACATTTCTTAACATACAAAACTTCTGATGCTGTTCAGTGTCAAGTGCAGCAGATACAACAGTGAAAGAGAAACCCCAAGGTTTGTCAGCCCTGCTATGGATAAATTGCAGCTCTGGACAGTGCCTCAATACAAGCTGCAAAATGTTATTCAGCCACTTGAGTATGAAGTACTTCCCCTCCTGCCAGCTAATATCTCTCAGCAGCTTCCTGAGAATAAGATTATAAACTGTGTATATGGAGCAATTCCACGTGTGTGCTGTTCCAAGATAGCCCTAATCCTTCCTGAAGACACTTGGAGTATTTTTATTCCTCATTTCTCTCCTCTTACATGCCCATCCTGACAAGTTTGCATCATTTGTATTTGTTCTTGAGTGACATGATTGAGAAAAAATCAGGTGTCTCAAAAATGTAGAGACAATGAACAAAGAACTAATCATAACTGTTCAGTCCTCACATAGTAGTAAGGAGGGTTATTTAGGTGCCTTATTTTGCTTTTGTGTATCTTATTCTTTTTAGTCTATTTTTAAATATTTAATCACAATTTCCTAGGTCTGTATTGCCTACATGGGGCTAATAATAGTACTTCTGTAATATTCTACCCCTAAGCTATGTTACAGTGTCAGACTTAACACTGTTAATACAGATTTTAAGAGATAGAGTGACTTCCAAACTATCCACATTGGCTGCAGGAGGGACTCCAAATTGTGATATCCTGTTGTTCCAACATATGGAAATCACATGTGGGCAAAGCCCAGAATCAGAGTTAATATCTGCTGGGCAGTTTGGACAACTATTCTGCTGTAGCCAATAGAGTTGCACCAGAGATATGTTGTAGGATAAAATAAAAAACAATCAATAGGGATAAAACTGTAGGCTGTGATTCAGTTTTAGTATTACTGCTGATACAGGAGAAATTAGGTTGTGATTCTGGGTGTTTAAGATGGTGAAAGCAGACTAAGAAGCTAAATCGAAGAGGATGTGAGGGACTGTGAGGGCAATGGAGCAAAACAAAAGCAATTCTCTTCTTTCCCATCTCCCTCTCTACCCTCTTTGAGCCTGCTCTAAGTCGCCCCTAGCAATTATTTTTTAAAAAGGATAGTCATGCTTAGTAAGACAGTCGTCTTCTAAACTAATGCCAGTGCATTGGTAATAACAGCTAGGAAACAGGCAAAACACTGAAAAAATCTGTTCTTTGTTTCCTGCAGGAAGAGATTAAGATCTAATGGTAGGGATTCTTCTTAAGAAGCAGCAGCAAGTAAATATATTTAATAAAGATTACTTCAAAGCCGTGTGTATTCTAGCTCTGCATATAGTCATATTCTGTGACAAAGACTATATCATCTGCATTGGAAGCAACGGGGATTGGATTATGTTCTTTAAGGGTTATGTGCTGTATGGTTTGAAACCGATGCAGAGCCACTACTTCATTGTAATAAATGGACCAAATGTGTAACTGTGGGATGATAGAATCATAGATTTGTTTAAGTTGGAAAAGACTTTTAAGATCATCAAGTCCAACTGTTTACCCAGCACTGACACATTCACCAGTAAACCAGTAAACCATGTCCATAAGCACCACATCTACATGTCCTTTAAATCCCTCCAGGGATGGTGACTCAACCACTTCCCTGGGCAGCCTGGTCCAATGCCTGACAACCCTTTTGGTGAAGAATTTTTTCCCAATATCCAGTCTAAACATCCCCTGATGCAACTTGAGGCCATTTCCTCTCTTCCTACCACTTGTTGCTTGGGAGAAGACACCAACCTCCACCTCTCTGCAACCTCTTTTCACGTAGTTCTAGAGAGCAATAAGGTCTCCCCTCAGCCTCCTCTTCTCCAGGATAAACAATGCCAGCTCCCTCAGCCACTCCTCATAAAACCTGTGCTCCAGACCCTTCACCAGCTTGATGACTAGGTGTGACTCTATTCTGTAAGACTCTGAGCCATCTCAGTCCTACAAATCACTCAAATGCATGCTGAACTTAAATCAACTGAATATTGCCCTTCACCCCAAGGGCCTGCAAAGTCTGCTCACCTGTAGACACTGATGCAAACAATTATGATTACCTACAGCCTAGAAGGAGGTGAAGATCTGCCTTGGCTCGCAGGAGGATGGATGAGCTCATAGTCAGGTGTGTGCTGTTACCAGCAGATGCAGCTGAATGGACTCTAAAGCTGCTACGGCTTTCCCAGCAGGAGAAACTATTCCTGCTTTCAGGAGTTTAGAAGCAGATTTTTATAGGAATTCGAGCTTTACCCTTTTCCTCCAGAGGAAGCAAGCACCTTTAAAAACATTCTCTAAAAGAAAACGGGTAATGAGCACAACTGCGGGAGAGGCCGGATGTCTGGGATCTCCCTGCAGCTCACTTCTGCAGTGCAACGTTGAGGTGATACGAGAGAGAAGGGCACTTGTGGCCAATTTGCAATGTTTGAGATGCACTGCTGTGATATACTCCCGCAGAGTTCATTCTTTATCAAAGTATGTTGTAGGAGGTGTTGTCATATACCTGCTCTGACACGTTCCTGTGGAAAATATTCTAGTTACCAGTGACTGACCCCATGTGAATTTAAAAACTTATTTCATAGAAAATCAGATGAAAGGTAGCTTTATGCAAGCCAGCTACAGTTGTGAAAGGAAGCCACAGTCTAGATGAAAGGGAATGCTTAGTCCGAATTAAAACATGTACTGTGTTTGGTCATATCCCATGCATGACGGAGGACGGCTTCCTACCCACAAATGGTGATATTGTCTTCAGATAATTGCTCCCTTATCAGATAAATCACTGAATTTCTCATTAAGAAACGGGTATATTCTTCTTGGGGACACCATGGTGCCAGTCGGCGACGTGTGGGTGGAGACAGAGCCCCACCACGACGCCGGCAAACCCGGCCAGCTCCGCCAGGACGCCGGGTTTGACACTTCCCAACAGTTTCCTTTTGTTTGCCTTGATGGCAATTTCAGGCAGCGCTGCAAACATCCTGTAACTCAAGTGCCTCCTCCTTGTTCCTGCTGCAGCACTGGGAACTAAGGGTTTTGGTGGTGCCAGCTTTCCCTCTGCACCCAGCACAGAGAAAACCACAGCCTTGTTGGAAACTAATCAAGTTTGCTTGGATAAAGGACGTTTGTGTCTCCATCTTGCTTATTTGTTTGTGCACACAAGGCAAAATGAGGGGTCTGCAGGTCTTATGGACTCCCGCAGTCAGGTCCAAAAAATGCAAGTCCACACTTCTGGATGTTTTGGAAAGCTCTGCTGTAGACCCTCACAGATGTGCATGTATGAGGGACACCCCTCATGCACTGCAGTCCCGTGTGGTGTCACTCAGTCTGCATCACCAGAACTTCAGAAAGTTCCCCATGAGGATAACTGGGAGCTCAGGGTCATTTTTAATATTGACCTGCAAACAAAACACTTCTTACACCCAGAGGTAAGACTGCAAGTGTATTTCTGCTGTGCATGACTAATTTCCAGAATGAAATTAAGGATCAGAGACAAGAACTCCATGCATTGAAACCTTCCCCAAAGCAGATGCTGGAGTAGGTAACACTGACTGGATGAGGAGGTAGTCTGTAAGCGAGGCAGCCTACTGGGCGTGGTCAGGTGCCCTGGACTGCCATTTCACCCACGTGACCAAAGTAGCAGAAGTATATATATCAGAATCAAAATCACCCAGCATTTAATGGGAAAGTGATTTTATAAAGACCTTTACCAGGTCTTTATAAAGGGGTCTGCAGGTCTTTACCTTTACCTGGTAAAGGTCCTTTATAAAGCCTTTATAAAGGCTGGTGTTGCATTTGTGTCTCTAACATGTCATTGTTCGGATGGTCTCTATTGCTCAGGGTAGCTTTTATCACTCTGGAGTGGAGTAATGCTTTTACAGAAGAATATTTTTGCAAGTAACATTGAGTAGTACCAATGAATTAATAAATTTCTCCATTTTGTTGTGTTTTCAGATAATTCACAAGCATACATGTAACATTAATCCTCTCAATGACCAATCATCAATTCACCCAGCTGCAGTTGGGTTGATTAGTGATTTTCTTTTTAAATAAATATCTAAATAAATGTAGCTTGCTGGTTTTAATTTTGTCAAGATTCCTCAAGAAGTAACTAGGGAACTACTGTGAATGGCTGGCTATTTCTCCAGAAAGCTTTGAACACCTCTTGTGGCTTTTCCTCCATGCCAAGGACAAAGTATGCGTGAGCCTTGTTGTAGTAAACAGCTTACCAGATTAATTCCAATGGGAAGCTTTACATTTATTGTTACAACTTATACTAGAAGCACTGATGGGGAACCTAGAACGAATTATTACATGCTGAAGCTCACATGCAGTAATTTGATCAGAGAAAATATAATGAGGAACTTATTTGTATTAACTTAATGTCAGTGACTATAATTGAATTAGTCCTGATTTACACCAGCCTGAACTGAGTTAAGTCAATAATGCTCATCTCCATTCAGAGAAGTACTGTGAAAAGATGCCTAATCAGTATGACTACTGGAGGGGAGGTAATTTCTTCTTTATTAGTTCAAACTTTGTCTATTATGAATGGTATGGTAATTACTCTGTGCTACAAATGAACTGTCAGCCTTTCTAACCCCTGCAGTAACTTTCAACACTGATTATACTTGAGATCAGCAGTTCATTTTGACTTTTGGCACTTAATATTTGTATGAGAAGTGCCATGAACTGTCTGGATCTAATGCCCTTAATGATTGTAAAGGAACTGGTAATTCAAGTCTTGCTTTAAAAATAAAAATTTTATCCTATCAGTAGTTTTCAGACATGACTGTAGCTGGAGCATATTAATTCATTTTGAATGGCCAGTTTAAAGAGAGTTTCTCATTTAAACAACAAAAAAAGTATTTTCATTGACAAATATTGTAATTCTTTGGATATTTGCTTTGTGCCCTTAAGGTACAGCTTAGTTCAACTGCCCAAGTCTGTAAGTAGAAGACAGGATATTGTCCATATAAATTTTAAACAAATGTTGTGACCCTTAAATCAAAAGAAAAAGTTTTCATATTTTTCAGAAGAGCAACTAAAACCTCTTCAGGCATAATTTATGCTGTTGACAGCCGTTGAATATATAACACCAGGAAGTCTGGTTTTAATTCATGTAATATTCCTGGGGAGGTGGGTGGCTTAGTTAATAAACTTGATCTTTCACCTTCGGAATCAGATTGAGTTCCCTTGTTGAAACACGCCTGTCTTTAATTTGGATGCTCGTTTACTTATGAAGATTACCAGCTGACCTGCAAGAATCAGAAATTGATGTCTTACACACAGGCAGACATGCAGTGAGCAGAGCACAGAAGTGGTCATCCGCGCCAGACAGAACGCCAAAGGGCCATCCTGTGCTGGGCCAAGAGGGCTGTAGGCATGGGTGTAGAGGAGAAAAACTATGGCTTCACCAGGTTATCGTGGTAAGGAGACATTTGTCGCTACTTACTTCCAGAAGTGTGTAAGGCTGGACACACTTATCCTGTCCCGTCTTCCCTGTGCTGCCATGGTTGTTCTGCCCAGGGTGGTGCCAGCACACACCTCCTCCAAAGGTGTAGCAGGGGGATGGCTGCTCCTCTGTGGGTTGCTCAGGGCTGTCACCACTGAAGACACTCACAGACAAAACAATTCAGCATTTATGAAGCATGCCCCTTGTAAGATAGAGGCCATCAGAAGCAGCTGTATTTTTAAAGGAACTGACTCCTGCATGCTAATACAAACCCCAGCCTCCACCAGTTATATTTAATTAATATTAAATGTAATTTAATATTCTATTAAATCATAATATAAGGATCTGTAACACTAAAATGAGTTCTCACTACACTTTTCTAGACTCTTCAGGGTGAAACAAGAATGTACTGCACTTCCTTAGTTCTGGAAAAACGTATCTGCTTTGGTGTTTCCTGCATCTTTGTAACCTGCCCATGGAGCTGTTCTCCTTCACACAATCCAGTAGATGTTCTCCAGTATTTAATCCTACTGCTGACTTGTGTTAGAAAGTTAATTTGGGAGGCTCTATTTAGCAGAAAGTGTTTGGGAGCAGAACTGGGACAGGAGAGTTGTAGTACCTGAGTGTCTTCACTTCTCTGTGGAAGTTCTCACATGTTCCTCCTACACTTGTAATTCAGCACTGCCATAAAGGTAAGGAGAGAGACATCACTGCTTTAGCATTCCTGGTACTTACAGGAGTCAGAAACTCATTGTTTATGTTACTTTCTGATTGTCAAGTCTTTTGAAATTTCCTTGCATCTCTTGGTTGGCCATGGATTTCATCACAGTAGGAAAGAAAATCAGCCAAGTTCAAGCAAAGAGAATTCCTTATCTCCTGCAGACTGTCTCTGCTGGGGGGGTGCAGCTTTCAATGGTGTCTACTGTAGCAGAGAGGATTGCTCCTTACTGGCACCATCTGGGTTCAATTAAACTGACATTCTTCATCTGGAGAATTCAAGTGCAAACTTCCAGCTATTCTGGGCTTGTGTTACCATAGACATGGCTGGAGAGGTAATCTATAGATGTCCGTGACTATAATTCCACTGCTGCTGCTGAAATAGAGCTTCTCTATATTTTATTCAGCATTTAAAGAGATGGTTAGATTGATTTAATTTACATTAGCCATGGGTGTTGTTCAGTGTGGATATTTTGCACAGTGTCTGTTATACTGAAGTCAGTATTCTGTGACAAAGCCAAACTTTTCAGAACTGGTGACTTAAAATATTTTGGAAACCAAAGTGGAAACCAGCTGGAGAGTAGAAACAGCATTTGATGACACAGATCTACATAAGGGCTCCAATAGCACTGTAGGCTTGGATCCTCACTTGTCTGAACTCATCCTTTCATAAGACCAGATCAACTCCCACATGTTCCATGTCTTAGGAAGGGACATCATGGGGAAGGATTTCAAGAGGTGACTCCATCTCACAGCCTGGAGGATGCAATAGGCACCATGCTGGTGACATCTAGAAGCCATTAGAGAGGGGTGCGAGCTTCAGTTTTCACATTTCAAATGGGTGCCCCCTCTTTTAGACTTTAAAACTGGGAGTCGTCTGTCTCCCATTAGCTGTTTAAATAATTTGACTACTGTGCTTCAGCTGGAATAGTCTCTTAGCTCTCAGGTGTTTGTGCTCCAATGGCTTCAGAAAGTCTAGTGGCCAAACAGGGGTGCACACAAAGTTAGGCAGTGACTTAGCAGTGCCTAAGGTGGATGTGGTCAAGTAACAAGGCAGCTAAAAGCCTGACCATTTCTGAAGTCATGTGTCTTTATAGGTTTTGGAAAAGTTTCCTCCTTCATTTATCATGTGAGAAATGATCTCACACAAATACTACTCTGGTTTAACCGGAAACTCCTAACAAACCCTGGTTTATAAAAATGGTTCTTCAGCATTTGCCTTTACCTAGTCCAGAGCTTTGCTCTGGGAATTGGTATCTTCTGAACGGAGTCCGAGCATCATGTGTGCAGAACTCTTACAAGGGAATGGCAAATATCACTTCTCTGCTGTCTTCTAAGGATGGAGGGATTACTTCATAAATTCATATTTCTTCTTCCCTTTACATTTTTTTTAAAAGACTACTGCACCTATAAAAACTTCAGCACTTTTGTTTTGAACTGGTCTAGTAGAAATGCATTAACCAGTGCATGATGAGTACAGGAAACCATGACATGAAGAAAATCTTCATAACATCCAGCAGAAGTTTAGTTATTGGTACCATGAAGTAAAAGGTGTCAGCTTGTACAAAATAAGGGTTGAAGTGCATGCTTTAAGCTGGTAACAAATGCACAGTGTATTGAGTTAACTTAGCCAGCAAAGAAAAAATACCTTCGTTTGTGTATGGACAGACTCCTGGAAACCCAGTTGAAGGGTGAGATGGACCTTTGGGTAGAACTTGCTCTCCCATAAGAATCAGTGTTCCAAAATCCTGTGCTCAGGACTAACCAAGCACCGAGCCAAGTCCCAAAGGACTACAGGGATCTGAGGCATGGCTTGAAACCACACTGAGTCCCAGTGACCACTCTGTGCAAGGGCAGTGGGATTTCCCAGCCCCATCTCACCACAGCTGTTCCCCTACAGAATCCCAGCTGCTCCCTAGGGTACAAGAGCTGGGAAAAACTAAGCAGAGGAGGGAGATATTGCCAGATTGCCATTGTGGCAAAGAAGGAAGAATTTCTCTAACACTCTGTTAAATGAAGGCTATCTTCCCATCAGAGAGCAGAAGGATGAGCCTGTATGAGAGGGAATAAATTTCACTCTCAGTGAGTTGTGTGAGCAGCTGCATCGAGCCACAGACTTTCTGGGGGCAAAGAACATTTTGGTCCATGACAATAACTCTGGTGAATGCAGTACATGGTCCTGGGCTGAATGTTAGTTTCTTGCCAGCCTCCCAAAACAGAGTCAGGCCATTTCCATCTCTAATTAATTCTATATAAATTGGATTTTGTGAGTCTCCATGTAGAGCAGGGTATTCTTGGGAAGCCATTCTGCTCATGGCCCAGGTGCTAACCAACATCTGTGCTATCTCAGTCTTGCCTGGGCCAAAGTGAGATATCATGTCAGTAAATATCTATTTACTGCTTTACACAGATATACCTCTGTGCAAGGTATATCTGTGTAAAGCAATAAATAGATATTTGTTGTATCTGATATATACTGATATATACTCTGGGTATACATGTGTATACCCACATGTACACACATATTTGTCTTTGTACTTTACACATATGAATTTTTTATTTTCTGAGGACAACGTTTTAACTGGAAGTAATGTCTGGAAGCAGATGGGCTGAGCAGCCTTTGATGAGCAAATGTTTATTGTTAGCTTCAGCAACAAGAGCAGTCGTCAGTTAGGGCAAGTGCCACTACAATTGAATGATGATGGGTTTTAGTATTTCTTTGTATAGAAAAATTCTGGGTTGACTGAGCTTTAAAATCCAGTATTGTGCAAAGGTTTTATCTGCACAGTGAAGTTTCTTTTATTGGTCTAGCTGGAAAAATAGTCAGTCATGCAAGCTTTCGAGTGCATCTGAAGCATTTGTTAGGACTTAATTTGATTACAGCCTTCGTAAATGTTTTGTAGGGTCAGTTTTGTTTCTTTAGGAGTCTTTTAGTTTATTCTTATTAGTTTATTTTTTAGTTTATTATTTTTAGGCAGCCACATTTTCTGCCTAAACTTCCAGGATTTGTGCTACCTAGGAGGTACAAAACAAGTGGAAATCCTCTGATAGGATCAGTGGAGATTTTTTACATGCTGAATTTGGATGAGCTGCAGTGAGCTCTGGGTGCCAGACCTGCACGGCAGGCTGGGCTCAGCTCACTGGTAGCAGGGAATGTCTCCAAAGGGTTAAACCACCTTTGTTCCCACTCTCTGGACTGTTGGTGGGGATCTAGCTGCCCAAGATAAGATCACAAGCTCACATTATTCTTAACTCGAAGCATTTCTTTGTAATTCTCTAATTCAAAGCAGGCTTTGCTCACTTTTGTGCTCTCTTTACAAGCCACGATGATGATAGGATTTCCGAAATCAAAGCTGAGTGCTGAACTGAATTAAGAGAGAAAAAGCCACACTGCCTGTTTTGGGAGAGCAGAGGATAATTGCAGAGGATCCTCCCAGCCGGTTTGGCAGTGGTAGTGGGGGAATGGTTTTCTTCTATCAAACTTGTTTTATTTTTATTGTGGAATAAACATTTTCTGGGCATAGGATGACAATTACACACTCTGCCCCTCCAGAGATGAGGTTGCACCAACCACACATCGCAGAGGAAGACAAAACTTTCCCATTTAGATTAAAACTTACATCAAACAAAGCACACATCAATGAAGCAGCCCACTGTTTGTTCCTCTCAAGACTGGCTCACACTGTTTCTCTAAACACTAAGTCTGTATTAACACATTGGGCTTTGAACTTTGATTTGATGGATAAACTGCTCTGCAACTTTTTGCCCCAGTATGGCAATAAGGCTTATTCCACACTCCTTTACATTCTTTTTTTCAGGGAAACATGTTAGCTGGGGCAGGCTAATCTGTTCAGTAACTCCAAGTACAGTATTACAAAAAGTTAATTAAATAGGGTAGTAAATTTATTAAAAAATAACTGATTATTAGCTAAGGTCACTCACCCTGGCAGAACATAACAAAAAGAGTAATGAAATAAGCTATTTGAAAAATAATGTGAAATTGAGCCTAGAGGAACAATTATCTTTTGGACTGATCTAAATTTAAACTGCACAGCTCTGCACACAGAAAGGGTGATTGCAAAGTCAGAAAGATGTGATTTCTCAGCTTCTTACCGTTATCCTTCCTAAATATCTTCAGCTAGCACTGAAAATAATCAAGTGGTAGTGAAAGGCATGTTAAAGAACTAAGCTTTCCATGAAGTTACAGCTGCCCTGTTACCAATTGTTTCCTGCTTCACAGGGAGAAAGTAAAGCAGTTTAAATGCCACTGCAGGGTGACTGGTTTGCTAATGCTGCCTAAGTAATGGTTACCATTTCATTTTTATTGTGCTCTTGTTAATTAACTCCCACAATTAAAGAAAACAGAAATTCAATAGGAGGAAATAGTGTTCTTAAGTTATTAAATGCTATACATCTGTGAAATGTGGCTGAGAAATATGGTTTCAATACTTGATTTAGTATTTAATAGTTCTTTATTAAGCTTTGGGAACTGAAACAAATTTTTTTGACCTACATAGCCAGGATAAACGTATTTTAAATGTTGTTGAAGATAAATAAGGAGAAATACCTGTAGCATGTTAAACTTAAAATGGTGTGTGCAAAATCATGGCCTATTAAAGTCAGAGGAAACTTAGACTCAGACTGGTTTATGACCAAGATCCGTGACCTCTGATGGCTCAGTGGGCTGCCCAGCAGCAGCAGACCAGAAGCTGGCCTCAGTGTCTCCTCGCCTCTTTGTTTTCTCCTGCCAGGGCAGTCGTCTGTCAATTTGCACTGGGGCGAGTGCTTGAGACTCTGCTCCAAACAAGCATTGCTGAGGTACAGATGGATGGATGGACAGATGGGGTGATGCTGCTACTCAGCTCAACCTGGGGCAGCATCTGTCAAGGAGCAGGTCCTGCCATGGACCATACCTGGCTCACACCTACCTATCGGGTTAGCCGTCGATGACGTCTTGGTTGTCCATGCAGTCACTACCAGAACTTGGTTACAGCTTCGTATTGGTTTTTCCAGTCCAGTGCAGGTGCTTATGAAATCTAAAACAGGAGAGCAGAAATCTATTGAACACTAAACAGAAAATCATAAATTATATGAACTGTCTAACTAAGAACCCTTTTTTCTTTTACCTTGATGATCAGGCAGGTATATTGGCCTACTTATTATCGAGGCTGCCAAGTCTATAGCTCTGCAGATTCCCAGGAACAAAGGTGTGACAGCAGCGTGATGCTATTTGAGTGCATGGCAGTGACCCCAAGCATACATATTTTGCCTGTTTGGTTCTGACACCGTTTTATTTTATTTTTCTGAAGGTTACACAGGATAAGCATTTTACTCCAGAAACATTTGAACAGTGGCCCAGTGAAACTGGCTTCTTTTACCAATATGCAAAACTATTTTAAAAATTGTTCTTGGATAGCACATATTGAACAGCCATGAGTGAAATTTTCTTCCAGTAAATTTTTTCTGCTTTCTGCATGGCAAAAGTCACCCATTTACTCCCATTTCCTTCAATTTCCAATATTCACTTCTTCTATATATTAGTGAATTTTTAAACCAGAAATATTTCTGGTCTATGCCATAAGGTTAAGTGCTATTTGTTCTCTATATATATTATCTGGATGTATCTCTCTGACAGAAGTTGAAATCTGCATCAGCTTACCTTTCTTACACTTCACCTGTTTTTGACTATTAGGGAAGACTGACACAGCAGAAAAACAGTGCAGTTCGGTTTTGCTCCTTTGTGCTATATAAAAATGGCATCTTTGCTTTGGAATTCCAGGATTAATCTGCTCTTGAAACTACTATATGTTGCTGTAGGAATGAAAAAAAAAATCACAGCAGTCCGAGGAAATAGGAAATTATTCTTATCTTACTGTGATTGCAAATGCAAAGCCTGGTGTGTAGGACAGCTGTTCCTTAAACTCTGGAATCATGGAAATTACACCAGGTATTGTTTTGTTTCATGGGTTGTTATTTGATTCAGCTATGTTCACATGCCTTTTTGTCTTACTTGTTTAACAGTAACAGTATGTGAACTGCGAAAATGTGTATATTTCCATGGCTAGTCCAACTTCAGATAGAAGCTTTTAGCACCTATTTTACTGACATTGTAACTCTTTGAGATAAACAGATTAGAAATTGATGTAAATATGGAGTCTTGGGTGAATCAGACTAACCTGTGTTATTAATCCACCATATTTAAATGAAAATGACAAACGTTTTACCATTCCTGTATACCTATAAACATATATTGTAAAATTAATTGTATGTAAAGTTAATTGTCTTTCTTAGGTATATGGTAATTCACAAGATTAGAATATTTAAGTTAAAATGTCAATTAAAAAAAAAAAGTGATTCTTTTTTTAGTCTGCATGGAACACATAAGTTATGCTGATTTGGATTCACAGTTTTCTAGACCTTACATGAAATGTTTGACCCCATTACCATGCGCATTTATACTCACAATTCAGCCTGTGAGAGCATTTGAGATAAAAGCCATCAGGACCCAGAAAACAATTCACAGACTCAAAGAGCTGGTGCCCACAAGCAACCACCCAGGCAGTCTGACGTGACCTCCTATATCCCCAGGCTGCAGACTTCTCCCAGAAGCTGATGCCATGCATGTTTCTAACACACGCAGGCACAGGCTCACACAAATCTCATTGCAGAGATCTTCAGCGGTGATGAGCCTACACCTCTGGTAAGTCAGGCCAACCTCAGTTGCTCCTCCTTAGTGGCAGTCACTGGTTCTTACACAGTGGCAAGAGCAAGGAAGCCCTCAGCTTTCCTATACTTTCTGTGAGTGGCATCAAATGGTCTGCTCACTCTTGAGTATCTTTGACATGGATGACAACCACTGTTGAGTGTACTTCCAGCTTCTTCATTCCTGAAGTGACCACACCAGGCTGCTGTGAGCCTCCCTTGTCACTGCCTTGCCACTGCCTGCATGGCTTTGGCATCTTCCCTGTTGCCCACACCATTGCATTGCTTTGGCAAAAATACTAACACAGCAGAGATCATGAGAGCCAGATTTTTAACCTCGGGTGTGACCATTTATTTCTGTATAAATATTTGAGTTAAAATTTAGTGTAGTACCAAACCAAACACTTCGGAGAAGTTCAAATAAACTGCATCAGTCAACATGGTTGCTTTTATCAACAAGAAATGTCATCTTCTCCAAAACAGAAATGGTTTGTTTGACAAGATCTGTGCTCTGTGAAACCATACACGCCTGTGCTGGTTCTGTATTACTCTCATAAGCTTTTTTTTATTGAGAATATGTTCCATTATTTTGCTTGGGTAGAGAACCAATGTAGCAGTTCCTGGGTAGATCCTCTCCTCCCTTTTCAGTCTTGGAAAAGTAAGAATGCATCAAAGCCAGGGGAAATGCCAATGTATTTACGCCTAAAGTATTAATTTCAGCAATTCCCCAGCCTTTAGGACCCTTTGGGGTAAGTTATTTGGTCCTTTTGATTTAATAACATTTAATTTTAGTAGATTCTGGCTGGAATCCTTCTTCGTGAAAGTTGATTAGCTTTCCTCCAGTGCGTATAAGTCCTATGAGTTGAATCAGTTCTCCCACTTTGTTCTGAAGGCAAAAGCATCTATTAAATATCCACAGACTCTTTTTTTGAGCTTCTTTTCTTCCTAACATATTATATACACTCTATTCTTGATGCCACTGACAACTGAATTTTCAATACTATCTTTACTGTTTGTCTATTTTATCAGTTGGCTCCAATTTGAGTTTGTACCACAGGTGTTGCTATTAACTTTCCTTTTATATTCAAACATAAATGTTTCACTTCTGTTGTTCTAATCTCCTTCTAACCAGTTTTTGGGGTTTTTTTGGTTGTGGGGTTTTGGGTTTTTTTGTGGCCAGAATTATGCTTTTCCCCTCTTTCTCCAGATTGTCAGTCTGGATGCATCCAGTAGTATGTCCTGGAGCAATATCCAGCTTTTGCTAATATTTCCCACTTCAAATGATGTACATTGCAATGGCAACGAATCAGAAACTGACAGACAGAATTAAAACCAGTGTTCAGCCCTCCTCAAATTTGTAGAAGAAGTAATGGAATAAACAATGTCAGAATAATTTAATACTGAGAGAAGTAATTGAATTAAAGCCCTTTTGTGTACATAATGTCAAAATGCATAAAAGAAAGTAAGAAACCCATATGTGGAAAGGAAATACAGATTTTCAACAAAATCAGTTTCAGAACATGCAATTTTCCTACAAATTTGCCTGTTTTGTAAATGCAGACAATTACTCACTTTCTTGCATAAGACACAGCTGCCGGCTAGATGCTCACCCTCTGACTGAGCTAAAACATAATGCTCAGTCTGTATTGCGTGTCTAGGTTTTAGTGCCCAAAGGTCTTGGAAGAACCTTCTTTTAGGATGTGATGAGTTACCCCTGGAATTGGCTTTGCCAGTGAACTGCATTGTATTTTATGTTATTTTATTTTACTTTACTCCCAACAGCTAGCCCGGTTCAGGTGGCTATGGTTGGCTGAGAGGAGTGCCATCTGTGGGGAATGTTGCAATGGAAGGTGGCACAGGGCCACTGGGGCTGGGGACACCCAAGCCACATTGTGCCCAAGCACAGCACTAAGCTCACAACCAGGCTGGGATGCCACATGAGGCTACAGCTCAGGCAACTTGTGGTGAGCCCTCTGGATTCTCAAGGGATCACTCTCCAGGTCTGGAGGAGCTGAGGTGCCTTGGGACCCATAAAAGTGAGGCTAAAGCCTGAATGGAGACTGGAGCAGCTGAACCGAGGCTTAGGGATGCCGTTGGTAAGGGAACAGGGATCCAGAGGGACGTACAGCGTCCATGTTGTTGCCAATTTGGTCCTTGAAGTAGCCTCTCAGCATTGGCTGTGGTCAGGCTGGCACCATGAAAAAATATAAGATGCTGAATAATTTAATGATTATTTGTAACACAGCAGGTGATCTCACCTCAGTATCCAGGATCCAAATTCCAGCCTGAGAAGGGACCTGGATGATATTCTCTTGTTCCTCAAGGATGTCCCTCCACATCATGCAATATGTTGGTAACCTGGGGTGCAGATCACAGCCACGAATAGGATGTTTATCTGAAACTGTCACCATTTCCTTGTGACTAATCCCAAAACAGCAATAACTTTGTAGGCTGAGGTGTAGAAAACTTCCCCAAAGTCACATCTGAAAGACTCTCACCAGTACCCAGTTTACATAACCTTTTCCTACTTCTCTGTGAAAGTCTTCATATAGGCAAACGTTGCATATTGCTGAAAAGAGACCAAATAAGAGGAATGGAGATAGACATGACTAGAAATGAGAATTTACCTAGATTATTATAGAGCAGGGGGTCATCCTATGGCTAGTGTAAGTCCGGATGCTGTGAAGCAGCTTGGAGGGAAGAGCCTCTAATCTTGGGTAAATGCAGAGCAGGAATTATGGATTAAGTCTGATAACACCGTGCTCAAAAGGGGACAGAAACATCACAGGTTCTTGGAAGCACACTTTCACAAAAATCTTTGGAAATGCCAATGTTTGTGAATTTATGATTTAGTGGATATTGCTGACTTTCTTACACTATCACTTCATTTTAATGCTACTGTTCAGATTAAACTGGCCACATTTTTTTTAACATAGGCTATTGTCTGTTTGTAGCCTTTTATGCCACTCTTTCTATTAATACTTACTGATGTTTGACAGCTAGCTTTTCAGAGTAATGTTTCCTTTCTATAATATTATGCATCTCATGATGTAAAAAAAATTAATCTTTAAAAATGAAAAGTATATTTAGCAGATATAATGATTTTATCATATTTCCTTACTATTTTCTAAGCATTAAGTTATGGTGAATCTAACTCCATAATTAAAATATTTCACTATCTGGCAAAGAAATGCCACAATTGTTAGTGCAATGCATGTGATCCATATTTTATTTTCTGGTAAAGTGTGGGACATAAAAACATAGCAAAAAGTGGGTTATCTAATCAACATACCAAATGCATGGATGGAAAATGAGAACAAATTCTTCCAGGGTCCTCACTGAAAATTTTCTCTGTATCTTGTGAAGAAGATCTGGTTTTAGGGAAGTTTTGAGGCATACCAAACCAGAAATGCATACTGTAAAATGTCGAGAGACAGCACATTTCACTAATGGCAGGCACTTTGTTTTCAGGTTTTCCTAATACTTTAAGTACCAGAGACTACATTAAATACTCGGCGCAGCTTGTGGCTACAAGCCAAAAGGAAGCCCACATGACATTTAGTGCCCTTGTCTGCAAGCTGATAAGGGAGTCTGGATTCTCTAAACTCTTTAAGTGCTCAGTGTCAAGCTGGAATTCGGTAACTGCAGCTCGAACAACTTAGGTTATTTAAAAATGCACACTTAGTTTTAAGAGGTTTCCAAACACTCTAATGCTGGGGTATTTGAACAGAGTAATAGGGTGCTTTTAAAAAAGCTTTTTATTTTGCATCTTTATGTTCTTCATCTTGTTCAAATATTATTTACTTTATAATTCATCTGATAGACTCATAAAGTTAAACATGCTACTCAGTAAAATGGGACAGGGCTCTGACAAGCCTCAGGAAACTTTAAAAATGTTTGAAGTGTTTAGACTTTAATATATCACAAAGTAAATTTAGCACAGTTTGAGGGTGTGCTCTGAGATCACATAAAAATGCTAGACAGAATTATTCCTACTCAGTCATCTGACATACCCAGACCTGGCAGTGTGTAAGGTTGAGCTAATGAGCCTGTGTGTTTGCTTCAGAGTTGTGATAACTCCGCATAAAATTGTGCTGGAATCTCTCTGAAGGATAATCCCAAATGTCACTGTAGCAAGCTGCAGTCCATCCCAGATAGGAACTAAATTGCCTGGTCTTTGTCTTGCCTATAGACATGCAAGTACAACTCCTAACTCACTACACTCTGCTTGCAAGGAGATGACACTCCTTTCCTCTGCATCCACCATTGCAGAGCCATGGTAGGGAGGGGGGAATCACAGATGTTTGGTAGGACTTCCCATAGAATTGCACTGCATCCCTAATTCCTTTTGTTAATGAGCATTTAAGTGAAACACACTGTGCCCATGGGGTGGACTGAGCATCTGCCACCATATTCCAGTGAATTAATGGAAAATTGAATTTCCAAGAAAACAAAATATTTTTGTGTCTGATCTCTGCAGGAAGAAGGAGAGAATTTACAGCTAAAAATAATGAAAAACAGCATCCTCTGAGACTGAAAATAATTTATTCCTCATCAGAATTCCTAAATCCTACAGCTGCCTACAAGGAGCTGTAGCAGGTATGCATTTCACCTGTTTTTTTTGTTTTCACCTGCAGAGGGTTGCCTGCCAGCCCATTTAAGTCATCTTCTTTCCCTCTCCAACACCAGTGAGACTTCCCCTGGTTTAACATTAGCATCTTTAGGAATCATGAAAAATGGAAAAGGATTTTAAATTACTTTGCCTCCACTCTAGCAGCATCCAGTGCAGTGGCTGAAAGACAAGCTCCATTTACCAAAGTGAGAGGGCAGGGGAAGTGTTCATCTGCCTGGGGTGAAGCTTCCCACCTCCCGGAGATGGAGGTGCTGTGGCCAGCGGTCATCCAGGTGGATCCACCTGGGACTTATCCTGTGCTTCAACTAGCTGGTGTTGTTCAGCTGAGGAGCATTATGAGGAAGAGTGTGGAAAAAATGTGAGTGGGTCCTGGGAATTCTTAAGGAGCTGCTTAGATAGACAAACATAGCTAAGGAAGTCAGTCAGGAGAAAAGACAGTTTTGGGATAAAGCTCATTCTGGTATAGTGGTGAACTGAGAAAAAGTTATAAACAAATAGCAAGTATTCCCCACCACCAGTGCCAATGAACAGAAATTTCAGGTTCTGTAGCAGAAAACTCTGAAGAGGGAAGATGAAAACATCACTGGCATGGCAAGCTGGCACCAATGTGACTGGTGAAGCAACGGACACTGAAAAGAAAAACTTCTTACCTGTATGAGAAACAAGAGAAATGGAAGAAATTATTGAGGACCATTATCTTAAAGAGAGATAGGAATGACATAGAATAAAATATTCAATAAAGCCCACTATTTATGGAAGAGGAGGATGGTGGATTACTACCACATGAGGATGATAAATGACTTCATGCTGTTAAAGAATAAGTAGTCTGCTGGACAACAGCTATCAGAGTTAAATATTTTGAATAGCTGGCAGATTAAATATTTCATTTGCTGATGCTTATTTTTTATAAACCTTGAAATACCATGTTAATTTTAAAAGTGCCAAAGAGTTAATTTGATGATATCTTAAAAGATATTTAGGTGGGTTGGACCGCTATTAATCTGAATCTTGTATCATGGAAAACCTGACGCTGTATTCAACTGCAAAGATTGTTCAGCACTGTTAGTCTGTTTTAATATGATAAAATTTGAATTTTCCAGTTAGGGGAAAAACTACACAACAAAAGGAGAGGCCATGTCTTAAAAGCAATATCTGTGAAAATTATTTAGGGTTTCTTTGGTTGAAAACAAGTCAGCATAGCAGGACTGTAGTGCAAGGACACCTAAGATGACCTAACATAACATGAGTATGAGGAAGAGCAGTGAAGAGATCAGAAAAGGGGTTAGAAAACTAAGTATAGCAGTGATCATGCCACTCCTGCAAAGCCCTTTCCAGGTCTGGTGACTTCACAAGATGCAGAAAACCTCCTCTGGTAAGAGGTCTATCCATGTCCGTGTTTGTTCACCCCAGTGCATGATGATGGTTCTCTTTCCCCTGGATGGTTTCCACCAGGTCAGGCATGGAGTGAAGCTTACTGACTCCAGGGAGAAATGGCTGTAGGATGCAGGATGCTGATGGTGTCACCTGAGAGGGACTTTTGTGTGGTTTTGTGCTTGTTGCTCAGGCAGAGTCAAGCCTTTTCACAGATCTGACGGGAACTTTTAAAATTTGATGTTTACAGTCTCCATTTCAGACCTGGTGAAGACCTTGCATGCTCCAAGCTTTTTCTAACTAGATCAGCTGCTCTAATAAAACATATTATTTCTCTCTACAAATGTCACCTTACTTGTTTCTAGTTCTTAAAGTGTATATTGTGTGAGGATGTGTATCACATACAGAAACTGCATACAGAAATTTGATTAAAGCCATCAGGATTTTCGTCCTTTTGTAAATTCCGTTGTTTGGTGTTTGTTTGGGTTTTTGTGGCTTTTTTGGTTACAACCCATGAAATAACTCAATTTTTGAAGAATCTTGTCCAGGTTTCCTGAAGAAATGTGCAGACCTGAAACATACATCTGGATTGAGTTGAGACCTTGGAATGGAACTGCAAACCACAATAATTTCTTGCGGTTTCTAGTAGCACTGGTATTAATATTACCTTGAAGGTGTATAACATACCTCTGAGTTGCAAAGGCAGATCTGCAGCAGAACTTGGGACTGCAATCAGGCCACCAGCTTCTCAGTAACCTCTACTCAGAGCACAGTTTGAAGCGAGGTGTCCCAGAAGACCCCACCAGTGATTCAGCTCCAGAGAGTGGGAAAAATGTTTCTTTAACAATATTGAACACTTTGAAGTAAACAGATGGTTTCAAAAGTAAGAGAGAAAATCTAGAAACACATGGAAATCCCAGCATCCTTAGCCAGCTACTCTAAAAAATTCCTGTCAGTGTAATTTTGTTCTGTTTGGTGATGAAACTTCAGAAAACTTGCTTCCCATACAGTTTATTTTCTTGCTCTCAGGCTTACAATGTGGGCCTTATATGGAAAACATTTCTTCTATTTCTGTCTGTGCTAGAATAGCACAGGCTTAATCTACAAGTCTGATCCAATGACTCTTACATTCCTTCATCATTGCATAGAAAAAATCCATAAGGTTTTGATTAAACAACAACAAAAATTAAATTGTAATTGAAACTCCAGTGAACAAAATGCATAAATAAAATAAAACATTAAAAGAGAGATGAAGTAGTTGTATAGTGTCTTGTGTTCATGTGCTATGACAAGTTCAGGTTCTCTCTGTCATAATGGGCTTTTTGACTAAGCTCATTCAACTGGAATCCCTACATATACATCAATTTTAGGATGGGATAACTCACCCGTTAGTAAGACCTACCCTTACTGTAGCAGGAACCTGGTGAACCAGTCCCCATATTTCAGATAGCTGTGTTAAGGTGTGAGGAATGTTATCAGACATATTTATAGGCTTGGACCAAACTTGTTCTATCCCTACTTCTCAGTGTCCCCCTTTCTGGATCACTAATACTACACAGATGAGCTTGAGATTTTTGAAGTATAAAGTAACTAACGACTGCTAGGGGCTTTTGGTAGTATAAATAAATCATAACATTATTTTTGCATTGGCTATAATGGAAAAGCTGCAAGATAAAATTCAAAACTGTTTGCCAGATTGAAAGTTGTGTTATAACTTCCTTAGTTCTTACACCTGATGGAAAATTCACCCAAATGTGTAATAGATTTGGTCTGCAATGAATATTCAAAGACATTCATCTGTGTCACACCTGCCAAAATCCTACAAGTGCCAATGGGCACTTGTCTGTGCAAGCTGTGTATGTTGGCATGCAATCGGCCACTTCAGACTCACTAAGTGCCAATCTCTGTTTTCATACCAGAAGTATCTTGTTCTCCTTAAGTGACAATTTTAGAAAACAAAATAAAATTGTCTCTGTCTGCAAAATTATTCTTGTTAAATAACAGTACATTAGTTCAGAAAGAAAAATTTCAAGACAGCCTTAATTTGGTCACTTCTGCCACATTTTTTTTCTCCATTGCATATCCGAGTTACAAAGTTATTTCTTTATCCTTCCACTGTACAAATGTGTGATCTATCCCCTTCTTTCTCATACTACTAGGAGATCTCAGATTAGAAGACATGGTCTTACACTACTCGCAAGCCAGCCAAGAGCAAGCCTCTTCTCATCTGGCAGGAGAGAGGTGTGAAGAGCTCTGCTGTGCTCCTGAACGTGAAGGAAGCATGCAGCAGAGTAAGAGCAGTGATGTGGTGACTAGGTTTCACCACATCAGTGGGCTGCAGCAGTTTATTTTTAAAATGCAGACATTTCAGAGCAGACAAAGAGGACGTCCTATTTTCAGAATTATACCAGAAGTGGGTAGTGGCTCACCAAAGAAGAAAAGTATTCCTTATTTTCTTCCATCTTCTATAGCAAATTTGAAAATTAAACAACTCCAACTTTTCTTTCCTGGTCAGAAGTCATCTGTTTTTTAATGATGCAGAACAGAGACATAGAAATTTTCTGCACTGACAGATATCCTATATATCTTTAAAATATAGAGGTCTCCAAAAGAAGAATTCTCTCACTTTACCCAAATGTACAAGATTATATCCTCTATTAGTTCTTAATATCTTCCTTGATTTACCAGCACAGTTTCACAAATTAGTCATGAGACAAAAGTCTCATGTTGATTCTCCACATACAAAAATATAATTTTTGATCTTCATTCACTTTGCCAGAAGCTCTGGGTTTTGTTTTTGGTTTTTTGGTTTTTTTTTTTAGGGGAGGGGGGGAGAGTTGGTTTTGTTTTTTAATTATAGGATTGATTTCAAAACTGGTTCCACGAAGCATCAGTTGTGAAGGTGAGAAGCACACTGAGAAAAACATGTTGCATAGTAGTAAGAAGGTGTATAAATGGCAGCCTGATGAAATCAGGACGGCTGCCTGGACTTGGCAGGTCCCGCAGTGCTCGGAGCACTGCCACTTTCACAACCCTGCTGCCACGTAACGTCCTGTGCTCTGCTCCGGGAAGACCACAAGAGCCGATCGATATTAACACAGCTCTGACTCTCCTTCTTTCTCACTTAACAACAGCCTTTAGGTCTAAAAGACTAACTGAGGATCCCTTAGCTCAGGGATGCAGAAGAACTGATTTAAATTTTGGCACTGATCTTTGATCCAGAACAGACGATGGATTTTTGCTTCACCATTCCTTCACCTGCAAAACAGAGGCAGCACCACAGAGGCATGAGGGCTTCAAAATGTTTATGTTACAATGCTGCAAAGGTGCTCTTATTATTCAGAAGTACCTCCTCTCCTTCCACAAGTGGATGAAATTCAACACTCTTCAGACATGCTTTTGCAGTCCCACAAATGGAGGAAAGACACTTTGGAAGACGCCTTTTGCTGGTGCCTCCTGGGACAGTGTTAACAACTCTCTGAAACACAGGCAGCATGGGACCTCTCAGAACACCAAAATCTGGGCAAGAACCCTGTTCACTAGCTGCCGAGGCTGATTCGCTGGTGTCTTACATCAGATATGACTCCTTACTCATCGAGCAAGTATGACACCAGCAGTGTGGGGTGGCAGGCAAGGCAAATAATAAGCAGAGAATGAGAACTTTTGATATTTTGGACTAGTTTTATGGCTGCACCCCTGGCAGTGGAATTGTATTTCTACATCCACTCTATAGTCAGAAGCACTTGGGAGTGTTTCCAAGTATGTAGTAGCTGGAAACAACGAGTAAAACCTTTCCAAAAGCCAAAACCAATTGATTTCAGTCAAAGGATTTCTTCCTAAAATGTACAGCCTGCTAGAGAGGATTTCCAGTAGTCATTAAAGGTGCCCTAGAGGTTACCAGAGTGAAGTGTGAATTAAGACTAACATGAGGTACTGCATCAGGTGAGATAAAACACAGATTCCCTCTAGCTGAAGTCATGATAAGCCTGTCTCCTAGGAAAATAATTCTGTGTATATCTTGCAGGTGCTTGCTTCCACCAAATAGAAGCTTGGAGAGAGATTTCTTTAGAGTTCTGAAGATACTTAAAAGCAAGAACATCTAGGTGATGTAAAATACCTAATAAAAATCCCCAGATCATGCTCAAGAAAGTCTTTGAAGTAAGAATAGAAGCATTTTATGATTCTGGAGGTGTGTAAATTAGCATAAATAGACACCTTGTAGGAGTACGGGGACAGGATGGGGATATATATTTGGAAAGTATTTTTAATAGAATATAATAATATATTACATTACACAAACAAATCCTCTCTTTACTATGTGCTATAAAAAATTGTTCTTTGATGCCTTCCGAAGCAAGAGACATTTATTTAACTCACTGCCTTTCTTGTCCTGCTAAACAGAGACACATCTAGCTGCCTCACAGAGGAAAAGTCATTGCTCCTGCCATTAATGAAACAGGATTAATGGCCATTTCCAGACCAGGAGGAGGCCAGTAGTTTTGATCTGTTTTCTTTACTTACATACTAAGTAACTTAGTTTAAAAATAGTTAAACATCTCTTGTTGCCATTTTAGTTTAGAGTTTGTTTTTGGAGGAGGGTGGTGAGCTACCGTGAGTGCAGAACATCTCTAGCGGTTGTATCTCTGAAGCCAGGGAGCTTTTTTGATTTTATTTATTTATGCACCCTTCCTTCCACCCTGCACTCCTGCACGGATGAAGGAGGGAAGCGCTGCATCCATGGGGGAGAACAGATGCCCCCGCTCCTCATCTCCAGAATCAGACTGCAGATGCTCAGCATGGTGAAGTGCTGAGGAGTGGGAAATGAGGACCGAGTTTCCTGTCCAGCTTCCTTATGCTGTGTCCCTTCTCCTCATGCCCCATCCCCTCTCTGTTTATGGCCTCATGCATTCACCGCAGCACGGTTTGTCCAAAGGAAGCTGAATCAGTGAGGCACTAAAAGCCAGGATTTATCTCCTCTTTCCATCAAGCCTGTCTGAAATAGGATGCTGTTTGACTAGTGGTCCTGCAGGAAACTTTCTTTGTGGCAGCTGCTGGTTTTAATGAAGCAAATCAGTACATTGCTTTGATGGCATCTGCTCCTTTTTTGCTCCCTGTGCAAAAGCTGGTAGGCTCAGCCCTGAGTAGCAGACAACCTCTAGATACAGGCAAGCATAAATTAAGGTCTCTGCCTAATCACAGACTATGAACCTCAGTGTTCTTCTGGTTTTTTTCAGTTTATAATTGATAGTACAGCTGTGGTGTGCTGCTTCTGAGACAGCTCAACTTGGAAAAACACATTTCTCCATATTCCTTGCCTTTCTACCAAGTGTGGAAAGACTCCTGGTGCACTGGGGTCATGTCAGTCCTGAGGGTGGACACAGCAGCTGAGCCCTTTGAGCAGAGATCTGCAACTGTCCTTGGGAACTGAGATGCCCTGGAACTAGTTGGGTTGTGTTGATGCCTGTCTGATCAAGGAGAAGTGGCTGGGGCAGGGACATAGGCAGCATCTTCTGCATGGGAGACTAACGTTACAGAGCTTGTGAAAAAATGTAAGTCCTAGTTCAGCTATTTAACAGAAGTTTTCACACAAGATGAGTCTGATGTCCAGAGAAATGAGTGAGCTAATATATAGCTGTGTATGAGACATAGCAGTCCATAACACGACACTGAAATCACAGTCCTTACCTGCTTATCTCTCACTTCTGCCTCCATGCCCATGCTTTACTCCATGGACTGTAACCCATCTTTTAATTTCCTAGTGCCTGTTACTTTCTTTTCTGTTTTAAATTTTTTAGGCTGTCTCTCTCTTTCTGTTCTTGTACTTTCAGTCTTAAACACTCATTCTCTTTCCATTTTTCTTCTCCCTCTCTTTCTTCCCCACCTCCATCCCCTCACCCCCCTTTATTTCATTTGGATGCTCCCATCAATATATTTTTTAAAGTAAATATAAAGTTAACTGCTTCAAAATATCTTCCCTCATGGACCTGCTTGCACCTCTCATTGTGTTTGACCTACCCTGTGAGATAGGCCATCTGAGAGTGTCCCTATTGCCTGAAGTGCCTACCTCTGTCCCTTGTAACTCTGCTCAGATGAGAAATGTACTCTCATCACTTGCTCCAGTCAACTTTCTTCCCAGATGGTCAGCCTCTGCCCCTTCCCAGCTAAACCTGTTGAACCCTTTTTGCTGGTTTTCGGTGCAGACCTGCAGTTTCACTGGGAACACGTATGCCCTTCTGTCTCTTGTAATTACATCTAGTCTTTGTTCCACTGCCCTCACATACAGCATCATGAGCAGTGATTATCTCATACCATTGTTTTAAAATCCTTAGTCAATTTGTAAGGTACAGCTCCAGACATGCTGTGTCTTAAACATCAGCTTTGCCACAAGCATGTAGTGTGAGACAGAGGCTGTGGCTCTGTATCAGCTATGTAACTCACTCTTCCATGCAGTCACCATTGCATCATTTCCACCTTGTCCCAATCTTGTCTTGGCCTTCTCAGAGCTCCCATAGGCTCTAGGGTGTGAATCCCATTTGTGGAGGACCACAGATGTAAGGAGTTCAAAGGCAGCCTGGTCTGCGGGACAGGAGAGGAGCGAGGCAGAGGCACAAGGCTTTCCTGACCCGCTGCAATTTGTCAAGTGACTTGCAGTGAATTTCCTCACAAGCACTTGTCCAGTCTTCCTGAACCAATGAAAACTCCATTTTGTCCTTCACATTCTTCTGCAAGGAGTTCTACAGCTTTACAGCACTGCAGCTTTGTCTTTATGGAGTTGTCTGTCCTAATCCCAAAATCTTGCTCCTCTATAGGAAATGGTCAACTCAAGGACCAAAATTTGACATGTAACAGTAGGACTGGTTTTCATGGTTTTATTGCTTTATCTTTAGCTATGCTAAATTTCACCTGACATTTCATACGGTCTCGTAAGATGCTTCCACAATTTGTCACAACATGCCCTTATTACTTTAAACAACTTTGTATCATCTGTGACCTCTGTCTCTCACTGCCCATGCCCTTTTCCATGTTATTTATGGGTATTTTGAACAGAGCAGATCTCAGTGCAGATCCTTGTAATTTCCACTGGTAATTTCCCTCTATTGAGTAAAATGGCATTTCTTCTGTGCTCTGCTTCCTACCTTTTAGACATTTCTCTATGCCTTGACTGCTGTCTTCCCCTGGTTCCTTAGTTTCCCTAAAAGTCTGTGGGGAGAGACTTTGCTAGATAACCTTTATCAATGTTTGTTACTCCTTTCAAGAACTTTAAGAGACTGGAAATCAGGATTTCCAGAAGTCATGTTGGCTCTTACCAAGCAGATCATATCTATCCAGATCATATTTTTTTTTAAGATGTCCACTAGCTTGATCTTTTATTATAACTTTTATTATTTTGGCTGCTATGAAGCTCAGGCTCACATGCCTCTAGGTCCCCAGAATTTCCTAACATCTTTGGCAGCCCATTTGCTTCCTGATATACCAAGGAAGTGTTCAGTACAGTGGGCACTATCTCAGTAATGGAATCCAGCCATCCTTAGGTTGTCTTGATTCCCTTGCTGTCTGCTCCTGGCAGTCTGGTGGTCCCCATCCCATCTATTTGTGCCATGTTTGCTTCCATGAAATCCCCCCAAATTTTAGACCCTGGCCAAGTCTTCTCTCAGGAAGGTTCTTGTGTGGGAGTCTCCAGCTTTCTGCTAAAAGAGGCCATGGGTACCAAGAATTCACCTTGTTTCTCTGCAGCAGTCTTATCCTTTCTGAGTGTTACATTTAGACCACAAGCTTCAACTGGCCGACAGACTTCTGCTAAACTTTTTGATCCTGATGTGTTGAATAAGTGTTCAGAAGCAGCTTTGATTCCTTTTATGCAGTTGCTCCTTAAATTATTTTATGGACTAATTATATTTTTACATTTATCCTACTGGAGTGTACCATCACCATTTGGATAAAGCTCCTTGAGTTATGCTTTTAGAAATCAAACAACCTCTTTTGCCTGGTGATTTAGCCAAGCAAACCTCTACCTTTTCTTAATCCTCTTCTGGTGAATGCTGTGCAAATCACTCCACTCCCAGTGGGGTGCCTGCCATCCAACACTCTCCTTGTTGCAGAAAAGATTTCGGTGCCTTAGTTTCTGTTTTCAGTTTCCTCATTTATACAGTTTACCTCTTTGCATTTATCAAGTCTGTGAAAGGGTCTGGGGCTCTGTTGCTCAAGTAGGAATGCTGGATCTAAGCGTGTGATGGTGACTAACACAGATGGATGTTTCCAGTACAAGATCTTGAACTAAGGCTCTGCATTGCTCTGATCTGAGAGATGTCAGGTTTTCCTCTGTAGACTCACTAACCTGCTAATGGTTATCAAGATGCTGTCAATGTGACCATCCCACTCACCTGTGCTTTGAGTCTCCATGTGGCAAACAGCCAGTGGACATAAGAGTGACTGAATTCATCCAGTTCAATCACTTTTCTGATATTGCTATGTCTCTGACTTCTCTTAGGATTCTGTAGTCAGTGCTACCATCCCTGTAAGACAGACATTGATACAAACCCAATACCACATTATTCCTTTTTAGGCCTGGAAAATATATGCTTAACTGTATGCTTAAATATATGTTAGAGTGGTCTTCAGCAAGGTTTTTGAGAACAATATAGTTGGTGCTGGTGTCCCAGATATATTCCAATTAAATTTATGGTCTAGTTTTTGCACTTATTTTCTATAGATGTTGTTGCTGGAAGAGCAATCAAGATACACATTTGTAATAAGTCCTTGCCACTGTTTTTTTCTTAAATCAGTAGGGTTTGTCAACATAAAAATATTTCAGTTCTGTTTCCTGGTCAGACACGCCTTGAAAATTATATACTTTCAACATAAAGCATAATTGTGCATGGGAAACTAGTGCTCATTTTGCTTTATAACATGCTTCTCATAGCCTGTGGTCTCCTGACATCTTTACCCTCTCCCCTACTCCCTTACAACAGTTTTAAGAAAGAAATAACCTCAGAAGTCTGGAACTGTAACATTTAACTGCCTGTGCAGTTCCTAATGCAATCCCTACCCATATTTCAGCCAAGATGCTGTAGCATTCACTGCTTCAGCACAGAATGGCTGTATTTTGACAGATGTCCTGGGCAGAGGAGCACCCCGGCCACCCCATCTGCTTGTAGCCCATAGGGTCCATCTGACAGAGCGAGTCCTGCTGTGCTGGGTGTGAGGGGCACCACACCACCTTTTGGAAATGAAAAATGAAAGGAATATTAGAAAGGAACTGAACAAGCAAGCATCAAACAAGCACCTCCTCTTCCATCATCTCCTCCTGTTGTCACTGTAATCCCCAGTACAAGCTGGCTGGAAATGCAGAGAGCCTTTCACAAGATTATCTGTATCAGTGCAAGCTTTGAAGTACGGGCTGCCATCATCTCATTACTGACAGAGATCAAACCCCTGAGATTACCATGGTCCCAGGCCTGCTGGACTTCATTCACACGTCCCAGAAGTGCTAAGCTATCAAAGCACAGGGCAGTGCTCGTGCTTTACCTTCTCAGCCATAAATCCAGCAGCACACACCCACTGCCATTCAAATTTTTTAAACACAAGTCCTCTTGGTCTATAAGGTGCCTTTTTTCTTTGTGCGGCTGCGTGCAGTTTGGGAAATTGAAATAGTATAAATGGAAAGATAAATTGAGGGAATACCCATGGCATATTTGGGCTGGATGCTGACTGTATCTTTTCTGGAGGAGTAAAGCAAACAGGAAGCTATTTTAACCACAGACTTGCTCACTGATGGAAAATCCCAGGGTGTAAAGGGCCATCCTGGTGCTGGCCATTTTCGACTGTCTTCTGGCACTGGTGGCTGTGCAGGAAGCATGCCAGACAGCAGGGTCAGGGCCTGTGGATACTGGTTTAAATTAAGCTTATGGCCATGGTGTCCCCTTCATCCTATCCCATTCATTAGGTCCTTCAGGCAGCAGATGCTGGAGGTACAGATGTTTTTTCTTCCACCTCAAAATGAGCAGAAGATGGGAGCTGACTATAAAGCTCCTGTCCTGCAGCTGCATTTTGGACACAGTTGTGTTGTGGGTGCCAGAGCTTAAAGGCTCAGGTATGCCAGTTCTTCCCAGCACTACAGTAGCAGCTGAAAGGTGATAGATAGATGCCAGAAACCCAGACATCTACCCTGCTTCTGGGATGGGTTTTGCAGACTGTGCTTAGCCTTCTGCTGCCATTACCATGGAGCAAGCTTAAAATGAGCTGTGAAATGCAATACCAGTTTTATTCAGGAAATCTACTTACATGCTCCCGAGCAATGGGAGGTGCTTATCTGGATGGAAGTTTTCCAACACGATCCACAAGTGCACTTTGCTGAAGGGCTAGTAACCAGGCTCCGAGTAGATCATGCAAGTAAGGTTGTTTGACTTTCAAGTTCCTGTCACTCAAATGCCCAGCAAATACATTAAAGTCATGTGCCAGATTTTCCCACATGAGGATGGTGCTCAGATTGTCAGATTTTCTGAAGATAGTCAGATAAAAAGGAGAATCAGGTCTACCTGCTATGCCACTGTGGGCCTACATGAAGTCTTGAAGATAACCAGGAACTGTGTCAGTCAATATCTTAACAAGATGAGCTACTCTTGCCTTGCACCTCAGCAGGGTGTGGTGTGACCACCAGACTCTAGTTTGCAGCTGGACTGTATCCAGTTGACCTGTGTGTGAGCAAGGTCTGCAAACAGTAATGGATCTAAATTGAAAGTGGGGAGGTTTAGATTAGATATCAGGAAGAAGTTCTTCCCGGAGAGGGTGGTGAGGCACTGGAACAGGTTGCCCAGAGAAGCTGTGGATGCCCCATCCCTGGATGTCTTCAAGGCCAGGCTGGATGAGGCTTTGAGCAACCTGGTCTAGTGGAGGGGGTCCCTGCCCATGTCAGGGGGGGTGGAACTAGATGATCTTTAAGGTCCCTTCCAACCCAAATTATTCTATGATTCAATGAAACATCCTACCGACATGCCTAGTTGAGTGCATCTTTCCCCAGGCACCTCTGACATTGCTTCACTGTTCTTTTTTCATCTGACATGGAGGATGATGTTTTAAAACACTCATACTAGCAACTTAATGGAATTTTGATGAAAGAACCACAGGTACACCAAAAAAATCAAACACATTCTATTGTCTCTCTCTCTCCTTGCATCCAGCTTGTAGATGTTTCAAGGCATTTTGAAGTAAGGTGTAGTACACTTGGTTGTGGAAATTATTATAATTTTCTTGATAATTTGTCAACCTCCTGATAACATATCTAGAGGGATTGTGCAGGAGAAGGTATAGGGATGTAAGCTGTTGTCTCACATAACTTTCTTGCATTTTAGTTCCGTTTATACTGTAATTGCTGACATCACAACATTAGTTTCTGCTATTGAGGAGATCCTGTGAAAAGAACAATAGGAAACAGAAATGCTGGAGACTGCTTATTGCAGGGAAAGGATCAAAGAATTCAGGAAAGAGGAAAGGGGGGAAAGAAGGAAAGCATGAAGGCAAATGTTGTTTACAGGAATTTAATTATTACTTAACAGCAAATACTTTGCAGCAATCTGGAAAGTTCCTAAAAAGAAATTTTTATCTCTTCTTATTGTTTGCATTTAGTAAAAATGCAGAATGACCTCTCTTTTGACCAGAGGGACCTGTACATCCTGGGGTCATCCCACAATGGGACCTGAGATCTTCAGAGAATTTGCTCCCATGACCTTCCTGGAAGGGACAAAGGTATTATTTGCAGTTTCCCAATGGAGATGGAGGCACAGCAGGAGCTAGAGGCTTATCTTCATGGGCAACTGTAATGCATAACTACAGGACCGTAACTCCACATGTGAGTTACCCTTATTCTCCAGGGTAAGAGCAGACAGACAAGAAAGGTTAACAATATAGCTACAGCATTAACAGCACCACAGTGACTTACTCGAGAGCCTATTGGGTACCAGGGACTTGAAGCAGAATTTCCAACAGTCCAGTACAGTGCTCTATCCAATGGAGGCCACTTCTGTGCAAAATCTGAATGTTCTCCATGCTATGTGGAGATACCTGAGCTAATTTTCAATATTAGGGCTCCTTTCATGTAGTGTAGCCACAGCCTCAACCTTGGAACACCTTCTCCAAAGGCAGAATACAAGTTTTTTTGTTCCCTCACAGCTCTGCTCCATTGAAGGAGAGGTCTGCTCCATTGAAGGAGAGATTGACATCACCCAGGCTCGGAGTAGATATGCTTGTTTGGATGGGAACCATGAAGTTTTGAAGTAGAGTTGACACTTTAAAGTGGAACAAGAGCTGGAAAACTCTCAAGACATCAATACCCAATGCCACCCAATTCCAGGTCAGAGAGTGAAGCGGGGAAGGGCATATCCTTTAGATTTGCAGCTCTCCCACCTCCCATGTTGCTTCCAGAAATGACAAATACCTTCTTAAAAGTCCTGATGAGGGAAAGCCAAGCTGGGCTGAGTGCACTTTCAGTATGCAATTAGCATAAATATACTTGGAGCTAAACTGCCCAGAGTTAGAAACAAAGAGCTTCTGAAGGTCCTAATTGTTTCAGAGGGAATACATGTCATGGAGAGAAAGACAAAGGGGAGTAATGTCCAAGAAGACATGAGGGAGAGGCCAAACCAGCAATTGCCTGAATTCAAGACAGACCCAGAGGCTGTCTCTGAAGACATGCCAGTGGAGTCAGCAGTGGAATTTGCCAGGAATTTAGCCTAAATCCAGCCACAAACCTTGTTGCTCATTGCAAACGATACATCTCAGTTGGCATTGTGAACCTGCCACACTTACTGTGTGATCACCCACAATTACTGACTTTATTGTTGGAGCCCAGTAGATGAAAGAAGCAGCATCAAGCACACCACCAGAAGCACCACATTTAAGATGAATCTTTATAATTGCAAGATTTCTTAGGAACAAAAATTTTTGCTTGGAGATTTTTCTCCCAGCTCGTGGTCAGCATAGAGAGTGGCAATAAAGCAGGGGCACAGGGGAGACTTTCGAACTGAATCAGTGAAGAATGGCAGCTAACTCTAGCCCTCCTCATTTCTGAGCCTGCCCTCCTATGGGATTGCTAGCGTTTACTCAGACCTTCTCTCAGTGGCCACCAGATGAGACTCAATATACTAATGCCTCCACCTGCAAACCCCATCCCTCCCACCAGTGACTATGTTCATGTTTTCTTGCGGCAACACCACGGCCGAAGAGCCCCTCATGGGCCAGCACAAAGCCTGTACAGGCAGCAATGTGTAGGCCGAGCAGCAGGTAGAGAAAGCTCATACTGCCTTTGATCCCTTCCACTCGTCTCCGCTGGGACTTCACGCTGTGCGTGCTGTGGGTTTGCTGAAGTGTCCTCTGGCTCCACGGTGCTGGGTCAGGTCTATTGTCCCTAGGCTTTCAACATGCCCCAAGCGTTCCCAGCCAGGATCCTGACAGCTTTCTGTGCCAGGGCATTTTATACCATGCTGCAGATGGTTCCTTTGTCCCCAGCACAGACTTTCAGACTCCTCTGGATCTAAAGTTTCAAAACTGTCTGTCGGACCAGCTCACCGCATTTACTCCCCCTCCAGATAAACAAGGCTTATTTGACTTGGAAAAGAGACAGTAGTTTTCTTCTTAATTATGAAAGTTGCACTGTAGAGAATACCTCTCCTAAGACTGTGCAAAATTGCATTTAGCAATGTTAACAATGAAGTTACAGTGTTAGGATCT